>NC_089823.1:239087696-239150196 GCF_035046505.1 Tiliqua scincoides | reverse complement strand
GGGCAGGCTGAGAGGACTCCAATGTCAGAATGGTCCTGATCCAATGAATGCAGCCCCAAAAACATCCGAGGAGGAGGTCCCTCCCCCCCAACTGCGAGTGTAACTTTTCCAAGTGGTGAAGACCAGAAGTGATTGTGAGGAGCTCCAGAAGGATCTCTCCAGACTGGCAGAATGGGCAGCAAAATGGCAGATGCGCTTCAATGTCAGTAAGTGTAAAGTTATGCACACTGGGGCAAAAAATCAAAACTTTAGATATAGGCTGATGGGTTCTGAGCTGTCTGTGACAGATCAGGAGAGAGATCTTGGGGTGGTGGTGGACAGGTCGATGAAAGTGTCGACCCAATGTGCGGCGGCAGTGAAGAAGGACAATTCTATGCTTGGGATCATTAGGAAGGGTATTGAGAACAAAACAGCTAATATTATAATGCCGTTGTACAAATAGATGGTAAGGCCACACCTGGAGTATTGTGTCCAGTTCTGGTCGCCGCATCTCAAAAAAGACATAGTGGAAATGGAAAAGGTGCAAAAGACAGCGACTAAGATGATTACTGAGGCTGGGGCACCTTCCTTGTGAGGAAAGGCTATGGTGTTTGGGCCTCTTCAGCCTAGAAAAGAGACGCCTGAGGGGGGACATGATTGAGACGTACAAAATTATGCAGGGGATGGACAGAGTGGATAGGGAGATGCTCTTTACACTCTCACATAACACCAGAACGAGGGGACATCCACTAAAATTGAGTGTTGGGAGAGTTAGAACAGACAAAAGAAAATATTTTTTTACTCAGCGTGTGGTTGGTCTGTGGAACTCCTTGCCACAGGATGTGGTGATGGCATCTAGCCTGGACGCCTTTAAAAGGAGATTGGACAAGTTTCTGGAGGAAAAATCCATTACGGGGTACAAGCCATGATGTGTATGCGCAACCTCCTGATTTTAGAAATGGGTTAAGTCAGAATGCCAGATGCAAGGGAGGGCACCAGGATGAGGTCTCTTGTTATCTGGTGTGCTCCCTGGGACATTTGGTGGGCCGCTGTGAGATACAGGAAGCTGGGCTAGATGGGCCTATGGCCTGATCCAGTGGGGCTATTCTTCTGTTCTTATGTATGGAGCCCTATGGGAAGCGAAGCAGCCTCATGTAGCATTTACTCACGAGTAGGCAGACGTGCCTTGGTGGGTGGTCAGGCCAGGCAATGTGAGGACACCAGAATGGTCCCTATCCGATGGGACTGGAGTGCAACAAAAGCCCCAGAAGGCAGCCTCCCCCCCCCCCACTAGAAAGGACCAACAAAGAGGCTTGAACTGGTAAGGGGAAAGTTTTCTATTTTGCACTTGCAGTTTCCCTCACAGCCCAATCCTACCCACACTTTCCTGGGAGTAAGCCCAACTGACTCTAATGGGACTTACTTCTTAGTAGACATGCATAGAATTGGGCTCTGAGGCTGGACTCCTAACCCCACTTTCCTGGGAGTAAGCCCTATTGACTCTAATGGGACTTACTTCTGAGTAGACAGGCATAGGATTGGGCTCTCAGACTTGTAAAGCCTGGTGGGTCTTTGTATTGATGTGCTTGAAATAGAAGGACTTTAAACTGGGCACTGGGAGGGCTGGAAATCTCACTGATTCTTTTGTGGGGTGTGTTATTGCAGGCAGACTACAGAGAAAACTCACTTGGTGGAACAGGACTGGCTCCCCCTTATTTAATTATTTATTTCATTTTAATTTAACTATTTATAATTATTTATTTTAATTTGCTTGATGATGTCACTTCTAGCCATGACATCACTTCCAACGGGTCCTGGACAGACTGTCATTCTAAAAAGTGGGTCCCAGTGCTAAAAGTTTGAGAACTGCTGCAGTAAGGTGTTAGTAAGTTGACACAGGGGTAAGGGTGTGTGTGACTCCACAATTTTTCAAAATCACTAAAATCAGAATTTGGAGGAATAAGACCATCATGTTATATATCAAACAATGTGTAATTTCATGCAAAATGCAATGAAACAAACCACATTGAAATATCTGTGTTCTATCAAAAGGTACTGCCAAAAACCAGTGGGGGTGGGGCGATGGTGCATCACCATGCCCACCACCTGGGTGTTGCCCCGCCCACTGCATGGGGTGACGCGCAGGCCTCCCACACCGGGTGACGCGAATCCTAGTGATGCCACTGACCCTGTGTCTCCGAGGAGTGGAACGCTCCATTGTCTTGAAACTCCCAATTATTCCCATAAGTAGGAAGAGGTAGTAGCATCGCTGGGGGGGGTAGGGGGTGACAGACTCAGAGATGGTGATAACACCAGTAAAAGTCTAAATTGTGAAAATCTTGGCATTTTTGAATAACCCCATCATGTTAGATATCATTTGATGGGTACTTTAATACCAAATGCAATGTAACAAGCCATGTTCAAATATCTGTATTCTAGCAAAAAATATAGCCAAATAACCAGAAAAGGAAAACACAACTGCCTTGTGTTACAAAAAGTGCATTTCTTAAACTCAAAACTGATCAGATTGTTCTGAGAGCCAATGAGGTTGTTATGACACAGCAGGGAACCAATGAGGTGTTAGTATGGGGTCAGCTCTCATTTCCGTGTATCAGAGCTCATACTAAAACTCTTAATTGTGTGTCATCAAGTTGGTCAAAGGTTTTTTGTTGGTTACTGACTTGTTGGGTGACCTGCACTGTTATATATTAAAATAAAGTGATTGGGGGTAACACCAACCATAGTGATGCCACTGCATTTAGGTTGTGCATATGATCTTGTGATTTATTCTGTCTGGTCTGGTATAGAAGGAGATCCATCATGGGGGGGGGGAGGCAATGAGCTCTCGCATCGGGGGACACAAGCCCCAGTTTTTGTCTCAGTGCCTTTTGTCTCTCCAACATCTCTGGGAAGCAGAGGCCAAGTTTCCCAGCCCTGCTTCCCGAGACAAGCACGGAACCTGCGATCTGCTCCTACACAATGTACACTGCTGCTGAGTTAGAGCCCTTCCCCAAATGTTTTGCTGGTTACTACCCATGACAGCTGTCACCACATGACACAGGCTTCTTTGATGTGCTTGTTTATACCCCTTTTCCTTCATGGACACCTGCTGCACTCCAAGCAACTTAGCAGCTCTGGGCATAGAGCAGCAAACCATAAAACAGCCAACTGCCTGAGGCTGGTTGCTGGCTCCTCCAGCCCCTCCAATGAGGGGTGCCTGGAGGGAAAGAGAGACCATCATGGCCTCTGGAACTCTGCCTGCTCTTCTGCTCAGGTGGGGGTGCAACAGCTCTGTGAGAATGAGCTGTCCCCTTCCAAAGCAGCAATGAAGCTTCCCAGAGGCAGCGACCTTCCCAGGTTGGTTGTCTGCCCTCCCCAGTAATAGTTGTTACAGGGGATCCCTGGACAGTCAAGATGCCTTGCCCTTGTAGTCAAAGAGGCTCTCTCAAGCTTTTAAAGGGACAACACTGAATAATTACATCCAGTCATTGCTGTGCGCACCTGCTCTTCTTCTGCTGCCCCACCCTCTGAGCTCAAAAAAGGAAATTATTTTCATTATTGCATGGTCAGTTTTGGCATTTGTTGTGTTTTGATGTTGTGCATTACCATTAATTAGAGTTACAAGGAGAGGTAAATGTACACATTTACATAAAAGGTTAATGTACACATTTATACGCAAATGTATATAGGATTGCAGCCTTTGTATCTTGCCCTCCCTGGATATTTGAATTTGTTGCGCAGATGCTATCTTAGCTGCTAATCCATCGTAACCCTTATTTGCAACCTTGTATTTGGGTGCCCTTCAGGAAGAAAAAGTAGGGCACAAATAAATAAATGCATTTCTTAAAGGAGAAAATTTTCTTTTATAAGCCATTTCACTATGAGTTCAAGGTTTCTGGCCCCTGCTTAAGAACATAAGAAGAGCCCCACTGGATCAGGCCAAAGGCCCATCTAGTCCAGCTTCCTGTATCTCACAGCGGCCCACCAAATGCCCCAGGGAGCACACAAAACAACAGACACAACCTGCATCCTGGTGCCCTCCCCTGCATCTGGCAATCAGAGGCAGCCTGCCTCTAAAACCAAGAGCTTGCACATACCTACCATGACTTGTACCGGTAATGAACTTTTCCTCCAGAAATTTGTCCAATCCCAATTTATAAAAGGAGACCCACCCCAATACCCATGTTAAAATAATTAGCAGCCCAATTCTGTCCTTACAGTATGATGGTGGATCTCACAATCAATCAGCCCTTGTAATACATTGGCTGCCTTCGCCTGAGATACACTAATGGCAGGCAGCTTCTACCAACAGAAGCCAGTAAGCCCTGCGATTGGTGGGAGTGGGGCGGGGGATCAGGACACAGATCAGGCCAGCCTGGGTTGGGTCAGGTGTAGGTTGGGGGTGGATCTCAGCAGTGGCATATCTAATTCTACCAATGGTGTGTTTTTGCACCAGTTTCAGGCAAGCTCCCCAAAGAGGTATATACCTGCAGAAAAAATGCAAGGCGTTTCCATACACTCTGAAACAGAGGTGTTGCAAATGTGCAACGCTAGTAGGAAGGGGAGTCATTTTTTGCAGTACTGTCTAGGCTACTGACATACAGATCCTTCTGTAAATAATGGAAGCTGACCTCTCTCAAGAAAACCCAAAACAAAACCCATGGTTTTATTGAGCACACAAATTCACTTGGTGGAACAGGACAGGGCTGGCTTCCCACACCGTAATCTCCCCTTTAGTTTGGGCAGGGCCACAATTTCAGTGCTTGCCATGAGCACCATTTCCCCTAGATTTGCCACTGGCAGTGACCCCATGAGATCCAAAGCCCCCAACCTGGGCCTGACCTTCCCCTTTAGACCTAATAGATTTACACCTGCAAAACAGCAGGCATAGCTCTGAGTAGGCCCACTGGGGACCAGGGAGTAGCAGAGGAGGCTGTATCACTGCTGCTGTATCATGCTGGCTGGCTAATGATGGGATTGAGCTGTTAAGTAAGTAAACCAAGGTAATTTACATGTCACCAAAACATCCATATAGCTGTCTTGTTGAAGCAATCAGAGAAGTGCAAGATAAGCAAATTTAATAAACAAAAGATACCAGTTACTGTGAGAAGGACCAGCCCGTTCATGAATCTTTCCTTTCTCATTACAGTAACACACCAGAAAACACAGGCTCAAAGATAACCAACTTTACCAGTTAACACCCACTGTCACTATTTAAAAGCCTTCACCACTGGTTAATCAGCTGAAGCTTGAGTTGATTTATCTACTGATTAAAGCACTTAAAGGTTTGCAGCTGTAACACATAATCACCTCCTCCTTCCAGATGGAGGCTGTTCATCCACTCAAAGATGCAGGCAACTGTAAAGGTCAACCCAGGTAGACACACAAATGTTTCTAGCCAAAGTTGGCTCTTGTTCTGCAGGGGGCTTTCCCCTTACAAGATTTCCCACTGAAAATCCCACCTCCACAAAACAGTTCTCAGCCCCCCACCCATATAGGCCACTTGTTGGAAATAGCTCTTTCTAGGGAAGCTTCAGGAGTGTGGGTTTCATCTCTTGCTTGCTCTCCACATGCCGTGGTCCTTTTCAGGACCTCCCCAGCCACAACTATTTAAGGTGAACAAAATTTTATTATAGATACACCCTGTGTAGATCATGTGTACCCCATAACATTTTGCTGGAAGTATGTGATTGATTGATTGATTGATTGATTGATTGATTGATTGATTTTCCACCTTTCTACGCTGATAAGGGCACTCAGGGTGGCTTACAAATAAAACAATACTAAAAAATTTATATATGATAAAAACAATAGTTTGGTGAACCATGTTCAGTGAACAAGGGTTCAACAGTGGTTCCACATGGTCTGAACAAATGGGGGGGGGGGAGAGAATTTCCTTTCAAGCAAGAGGAACAACTTCTTTCCATTCCCATCCCTGGGAGTCAAAGTATGCTCTTGGACAGTTAAATACATCCTCAGTATCTGATGCTGATGGACACATATACATGGGTAGTAAACACACACTGCGGGCTCATCACTGCCCAGCAATATGCTTGTCAGGGGAAAGGAGAGGTGATCTCCAGTGTTCAGGAAGTGACAGCTAATTAAGGAGACTTCAGAGTTAGTTTCCAAACTCAGGTGATGGGGGTTGCGCCTGGGAAAACAAGAACTTGGAGGCCTTTGATCACTGGAGAGTGAGAACTGCCCACAAGGATGTAAGAGAAGAATCTGAGCCCTGTGCAGGCATTGTGAAACTGGGAATTGCTGCTCTCAGGCACCCATCGTGCTCTATAAGACTTGGGCCATAATTCTGTCTTACTCACTGGAAACCAACACCTCTAGTAATGGGGGACTTGCCCCTCCCAGGGCAGTGTCAGTAAGGTTGCAACCTAAATTCATTCATTTCAGGCTGCAGTCTGGACACAGGGAGCTGTCCGGGGCTTACAGCCCAATCCTATGCATGCCTACTCAGAAGTAAGTCCCATTAGAGTCAATAGGGCTTACTCCCAGGAAAATGTGGTGGGCTGTTAACCTCCACTGAGCACAATGGGACTTGCTTCTGAGTAGACCAGGCAAGAAGGGATGGTGCTGTTAGTCATGCCTGACAGCCCAGGCCTTTGCATGTCTACTCAGAAGTAAGTTCCACTGAATTCCATGGGGCTTGCTCTCAGGAAAGTGTGTAAGCAGCCTGAACCCACTGAGGGCAGAGGACTCGCTCCTCGGCCTATGGTGTGTGCAGTTGCAGTAGCATAGCTAGAGGGGGTGCAAAGCACCAAGTGTTGCAGGGAGCTTCAGTGCAGGTGTTGCAAGTGACCCCCTCCCCTTCAGAGCCATTCTGAGCCACTGTGGGGGGCGCTTGCGCACTTACGGTGCGGCTCCTCGCAACACTTCGTGCTTTGCGAGCCCAGGTGAGGCTCCCTGCCAAACTTAGCGCTTGGCACCCCCTCTGGCTACGCCACTGGTTTGGGGGTGTCTGTTCCGTGGGGGGGGGGGCGGCCTCAGCCCCGGCTGCTGCTTTTCGTCCCCCTGATGGAGCTGCAGCTTGGAAGCCGCGCCGGGCGCTGCGCGCTGCCCACGTGAGCGGAAAAGTACTGGCCGGGCTGATCGCAGGAGCTGCAGCACGTGGCCCCGCTCGGGACGCCCGCAGCCAGGTGGAAGAGGAGAGGACGGAACCCCCGTGCCAGAGCAGGAAGGCATCGCCCCCTTCCCTGCTGGCTGGGGGCGCTGTCAGAGCAGTGGCATAGCTAGAAGGGGGTGCAAGCGGCCCCTCGGAGCCATTTGGGGCAGGGGGGTGCCCAGCGGAGGCTCTGCGTCTTCCCCCTGGCCACGAGGGTCGTGGCCGAGCCCTCCCCTTCCCAGCTGTGTTGGGCATGGGGCGCCCAGGAACTGGGAGGAGGGCTGGGGTCCGGGGAAAGAGCTGGGGGTGGATCGAAGCAGCCGGGTGCCTCTTGGAGCAATGTCCAGCGCAAAACCAGCTACGAACTGGGGACCACCCTTTCCCTTCCTCTTCCCCCAGTTCAGCTCGCATTCCTTATGGCAAGACCTGCCCCGCACCTCTCCGCCAGGGACCCGACTGGGCAGCTGACAGCAAGGAGCCAGGCTTTCCTTAGAACACCGCCCCATCTCTGAACATCAGAGCCCCTGCATCAGCTGGCTGCCTTCTGCTTTCAGTCAAGAGTAACCCTGACACTTCTACTCAGAAGTAAGCTTCACCCTTTCAACACAGTGGGTCCCAAACTTTTTAGCACCAGGACCCACTTTTTAAAATGACACTCTATCAGGACCCACCTAGTTTTCTTGAAACTTAAAAAAAATCTAGAAGGATTATTTTATTTACTTACTTACTTAATTACAAGTAATAATAACCAGAAACAATGACCCTCAAACGTTAATTTCCCTGTCCTTGCAAACTGCAGGAGCTGAGCTCTTTGTAGGGTAATTTGCAGTTACAGTATCTGATTTTTGAACAGTCTCAGGGCTTGAGGCTATTCTTTCCATCACCCTTTGGCCACCCACCAAAAATCAGGTTGCAACCCATCAGTGGGTCCTAACCCACAGTTTGGGAACCACTGACATAGAGGCACTTACTTGTGAGTAAATAGTCACCAGTTTAGAATCTGGCTTATTTCATAGTCAAACTCTGCCCCCCCCCCCTCCAAAAGCTGGTTGAACTGGTGGCTGTTTTTCTGTTCTTCCCTTGGTTTTTTAATTTATTATTTCTGCTGACATTTTTATGTTTCAAGGTCTTGGAAAAGCAACACAGAAATGTTTTGAATAAATGCAATACACAGTGCTGTTAATGGCTGTGATCCACCACCCTATTAACACATTCGGGGATCCAATCCTATCCATCTTTCTTGCTGGGCCAACACTGCATCCTGAATGCGGGTTGGGGGGGGGGGTTACAGAAACCTCCTAAAGGTAATATTTGTTCTCTTTCCTTGGGGCTGCATCAACAATGAAAAGTTGAATAGGATTGGGCCCTCTTTAGTTGATTAATCTGCTGATCATACTGATTCAGCCATAACTAAGTATTGTCTCTCAAACCATTTTCAAATCACGGCAGATTTTAACTTGCTGTTTTTTAATTGGCCCTACTCTTGATCTTAGTCAGTTTTTTTGTTGCTTTGGTTTTACATTGTTTCAAGCTATTTTGAATTCAAGAGAAAATTAATTATTATTTCAGATTTGAAGCATTATTTCACAAATATGTAATTTCACATGGCATTATGCCTTTGGAAATTTTTTAATGAGGAAGTAATTTCTCTTGTAAAGATATAGTTGGTAGCATCGTTGCCATGATAAAAATAATAGTTTCAAATATTTAAATACATTTTATGTATTTTATTTTTGAAGTTGCAATATGAGGTATTGACTGATGGTTACTTAAAATGTGACCTTATATTTGAATAAACAGAAATTTTCATAAGACCTGGGATCCATTTCTGAGCATTGGGAATTATTTACTTTTATATATATTGTCCATGCAGCTATCAGTCTTGCTGTAAGTAGTTTATATTTAGAAAAATAAAATGCATGTAAAAAGAAGAGGGAGACTAGCCAACAGACATTAATAAATAATCTGTATTTGTTAAGGATAAACTTACATGATAAGACTAATAGGAGTAAGATAGAGCTAAATAAACTTTCTCTAATAAAAAAAATTATGAATCAGCATCATCTGAATTATGCTTCAAAATCAGTAGAGTATTTGTTGGACAACCAAGTCAGAAGACCTTCAAGTAAATATACTCAGGCCATGATTTTATAACCTTTTCCTGAGTGTAAGTCCCATTGAACACAAATGGATTTTCTTCTGAGAAGACATGCATCGGATTAATACACAGAGCACTCTTAAGACATATTTACTCAGAAGTAAACTCCACTGCATTTGATGAGATTGACTCCCCAGTAAGTGTGCTTAGGATCTATTGAGCAAGTTATTGAAAATAGGATTAAAGAAGATTTACTGAAATGGGCACACTGAAGGTTTCCTGATTAGGTTGAGCTGCCAGTCTCAGGATGAATATGCTTCCAGTGCCCCTCCTTTTAAGAAAGTCTCAGTTTCAGTTTCGGCATGCTAAAATTTCAGTTGCCAGAGTCTGGCAAAATACAAAATGCTTTAGAATTTTGTATGGGAGCAGCAATGCTTGCTTTGCAGAAACCCAAAGAAAATGAAACTACAGGATTACATATCTAAATATTTTTGTGTGTTGAGTGAAATACCAGGAGACAAGCAGTGCATGTTGGTCAGAAGCCCCACTGTGTTCAGTGCGGCTTACTTCCACGTAAGCGTTCATTGGGCTGCAGTCTACATATGATATGAAATGAGCCGATGCAAATATGATGCATTCCCATGGCATTGCACAGAACAGAATAGTAGTATTATCCCACTGTCCTTTCTACCATGATTGTATTCATTTTTCTATATGGATCACTATGGTGCCAGCCTCGCCCCAGAGCAGTTCACAAAAGCATATAGAAAACAAGGCCTATAATATGATAAACCATGAAGACACTAATTCAGCCTAGGAAAATCTTAAAGCAGCAAATCTACCAAAAGAGAAATCAAGAGGCAGACAGGACTAGGGGCCCAATCCTATCCAACTTTCCAGCACTGATGCAGCTGCAATGTAGCCCCAGGGTGAGGAGGCCTCCAAGACTGCCCCCCACCCCAGGATGGCATGCCCCGTTGATATGGCTGCATCAACGCTTTAAAGTTTGATAGGATTGGGCCTTAGGGCATTTGCCCTAGCAAGTCCTTTTTTATAACTTGCTGCCTAAATGCACAAAGTGAGGGGATGACTGGATGGGGGGAAGAAGAGGGTGAATTTTACAGGCTGGGCACTGCATGAAGAGGACCTCTTTTGTTCTCCTGTCCTGAATGTCACAGTGGGATACACCGCAAACTCTGCCAGATGACTGGCGTGTGCATCTGGGTTTATGCAGAAGGAGACAGTCCAAATTATGCAGGTAAAAATAAAACAGCAACTGTATTCTGTATCTAAACCCATTTATATATTCAAGTCTAGAGGTGTGGGATGTTTAGGAATATAATGAATGAATACATTTTTTAAAACGTGAGGTTTTTTAAAAGTCCTTCTATGTTAGATATCGAATAAATACCAAGATAATATTAAATACCAGTTTTGAAGCCTATTCTGTGGTTTTATAGAAGTCAGAGCATTTGAGCCCCAAGGTAAGGGAACAAATATTCCCATACCTCAAGGAGGTCTCTGTAACTGCTGCCCCACCACAAGATGCAGTGCATGCCCCATTGGCACAGTTGCACCTGTGTTGGAAAGGATTGGGCCCTGTGTGTCCTCCACAGCCGAGCCTGAGCCTGTTCATTTTCCTTTCGGTCACAATTTCAAAACTGTACCCAAAGTTTTGCATGCTTGCCCGGAGTGGGTCCCATGCTTCAGAGAAAACTCACATGTCATCATGCAGGATGCTTCTTTTTGGTCAAATACTGAACCTATTCATGCTTTTGGGAATTATTAAATGGCAAGGCTTTTTTTCTTTGTGTAAAGAACTAGTCAGTATCGTAACTGACACGGCAAAAATTAATGCTGAATATTAAGTGTGGTTCGCTACAATACAAAGATGCATTTCAAGGGATGATTATTATCAGTAAGGAGCTCAAGGATGTATTGTCAAATATTTTATATCTGTATATAATCTACTTGGAAACAGTTCTAAGCAAAATAGGATATTACTTTGCAGATTATTACAGAAGGATTTTATACGATCAGTCTCTGCTAACATGAGAGATAACCAAGATGTAATACTTACAATTGGTGTTTATCATCCCAAAAATGGAATAACATTTATGGAGGCACTACTGATAAATGGTGGAAATATTTGCAGTTTATATGGTTAATTTGTCCAGAAATTCAATTTCATTGAAATTAGAAATTAAAAAAAATAGAAGAAATGACATTGTCGACTTTACCATCAGATCCATTGGTCGTGTTATTAGGTTTCTTTGGTGGAGTGGTAGGACTCGGTGGTCTTTTAGTGATGACAGCAGGCAAGAGAATTAATGGTGCAAACCTATGTATGCTCACAAGTAAACCTCACTGAGTTCAATGGAATTTACTCTCAGGTACGAATATGTAGGACATTAGGAATTGTGAAGTGAAATAATTGATGTAAGAGTTGTAAAGACTTGGCAGAGTCTGGCAATTCCTCTTAAATATGCCCATCACACAAACATTAGAACTTATAGAAATGGCCAAACTGAAGGGAAGAAGAACATGATGTTAATATGTGACATCCATTTCTTGAATTCCAGAAATATATGCAGAGTACTGAAATGTTTACAATGGTGGTTTAGTTTTATTTTATTTGTAGTTTTGCAGTTTCACCCGGGTGCAGATTTTAAGAGTAATCCAATCTTTTTTTTTTTGTAGGAGGGGTGTGTGTGTGTGTGGGAGAAAAAAAAACAAAATCCACATTAAAGAAAAATCATAGGATCATGTGATGTTTATATACCTGAAGCAAACAGGCACTTAAAAAATTGGAATGTCAGGTAGATAAGATCCTTGGACACCGTCCACAGTCCGCTGCAATTATATTTACACTGGAAATAAATAAATAAAAGGCATGGTGTGAGAGGAGACATTTTTATATTTATATCAGGTCTGAAAACAGAAGGGCAGCATGCAGAAAACAGGCACAGCCCCATACTATTTTATTTTATGAAGACTATACTGAATTAACTTAAGTTTGTATGGAGTCCCCTCCCTCTTCATCAGTGCAACTTTGCCTTTCTTATGTAAAAGTCAAAAGGAAAACATGCAATCAAACCACTGACACATGACTGATGCCATGCAGGCAGGGTGTGTTACTGGCAGTGTGGATCCACATTCTTTGTGCGTCTTGAGAAATGAAGTTAATGAAGGCATGCCCCCTCACTTGCACTTCTGTAAATGAGAAAGCAGTTGAAGTCATCAAGAAAGAGACCCCTTAAAATAAAGCTTAGAATATTGGTAAAATCTCATAAGAACATAAGAACAGCCCCACTGGATCAGGCCCAAGGCCCATCTCGTCCAGCTTCCGGTATCTCACAGTGGCCCACCAAATGTCCCAGAGAGCACACAAGACAGGATTTAAAATAAATAATTTAAAAATAAAACTCATAATAAAGTTCATAACTGCTTTGTGAAGTATTTCTGTTGAAAAGTGGTTTATAATATTAATATTCTCCTCTGTCAGGTTGCCGGGAGGGAGGCTTCATTGTCCTGGATTTTCTGCCCACCATGCAGTGTGCACAAGATCACACTCATTCCTTAGTCTGGATTAATTGATATGAAATTATTTATCTTTTACCTGTATGCACATTCAATTTAGTGCATCTATAGGAATAACAGTAAAAATAACAGCAACTGCCTACATGGATTAGATAAGCATCCATAAATACCTAAGTGTGCACCAAAAGAAGGTGTATTTGGTGGGGGGAAAAATCCCTCTCTGATTACTCATTAAACAGCCCCAGTTGTGGATCTATAGCAGGGATGCCCAAACCCTGGCCTGGGGGCCACTTGTTGCCCTCAGGGACTTCCAATCTGGCCCGCAGGGAGCCCCCAGTCTCCAATGAGCCTCTGGCCCTCTGGAGACTTGCTGGAGCCTGTGCTGGCCTGACGCAACTGCTCTCAGTATGAGGACAACTGTTCAACCTCTCACCTGAGCTATGGGATGAGGGCTCCCTCCACTACTTGCTGTTTCACGTCTGTGATGCAGCAGTGGCAGCAAAGGAAAGGCTGGCCTTGCTTTGTGCCTTTTATTAGACCTTGAGCTATTGCAAGACCTTCATTCATTCATATGTTCCATCGCTAATATATTCATTTATGTAAATTTATTCAAATTTAACATATAAATTAATTCCTTTTTTTCCCCAGCCCCCAACACAGTGTCAGAGAGATGATGTGGCCCTGCTGCCAAAATGTTTGGACACCCCTGATCTATAAGAAGGGTGGTGGGGTGCGGTATTACTGTTAAGTAACCAATCTGCATAAACCAACCTAACTTGTGAGCTTGTGTTACAGAATGGTTTGATGTTTCCTTCTCTAATTAATTGTAATTGAAGATTAAATTAGATTGTAATTTGCAGATTAAAATATGTATTTTTAAAGAGCAAGAAATACACTGTAGGAAGAGGTTAGAAAGAGAAAAACTTAAATTAAGTAACCTCTGAAATTATTACATGCTCTGGAAGGAAAGAGATTGCATGTGAAAGTAGACTTCTGGAGCTGGAGGCCTGGCTGGTGGGTGGGTGGGTGGAAGCCGACATTTTGACTGTGTCCCCTGAAGCACATTTTGTACCTCAAACCCAATTTTCCACCCTCAAGAGAGGTGTGAAAATCTGCCACCTCCATGTGGAGTATTGAGAGCCACCACAATCAACAACAGGATGGTTGTCAGCATGGAGCTGCATGTAGAGTTTTGTTGCCATCGAGAACATCTGAATGGTCATATTTGAGCTCAATTAGGACATTCCTTCAGGTCAGACTAATAGAGAGCAAGGTTGCTTTAATTTTAATTTTGTTGTTGTTGTTGTTGTTGTGATGGGAAGGTGGAATTATCTCTTCCTGCAATATTTATTTAACTATTAATTATAAATATTAACTAATCAATGTAGACCCTTCTGTCCCATATTGTCCAAGATAGCTTATGAAGGAAAAACAAAAATAACAATTAAAAGATAATGAAATTAACTCACTTCAAATCTCACAAAATACAGCTGCAGTGCAGGGTGAATATATATCTATAAAGCAACAATCAAATGTGAAACACTCAATTAGAATAGGGAATTGAAATGCCTCCACCAATGAAAAAATGTCTCTATGTGGGGGGTTGAAAGGCCTAGAGTGGAGGCATCATCTATAGAGAACCCGAGATTGCCGCTGTGAGATACAGGAAGCTGGACTAGATGGGCCTATGGCCTGATCCAGTGGGGCTGTTCTTATGAGATGGTGCGCTGCAGTCTTGACACCACTGCCATGAAAGCCCAGTCCTGAGCCATCACTTGGGCCACCCCAGCAGGTGTGGGGACCAAGACAAAGAACTCACCAGGCCATCTTGAATCATCGTTAGGGTTGTATGAGTGCCCTGGAAAGGTGTTGAGTTGGAACACATTTTCATGTCCACAAGTACTCTCTCAAAATTCACTCCCTGTAAGTTTTGTTGTCAAAAATTCCCTGAATATTTTATGAAATGTCAGATCAGTGGCATAGTTAGAGAGGGTGCAAAGCACTAAGTTTTGCAGGGAACATAAGAGCCCCACTGGATCAGGCCAAAGGTCCATCTAGTCCAGCTTCCTGTATCTCACAGTGGCCCAACAAATGCTTCAGGGAGCACAAAAGACAGCAAGACACAACCTGTGTCCCGGTGCCCTCCCCTGCATCTGGCAATCAGAGGCAGCTTGTCTCTAAAACCAAGAGCTTGCACATACCTACCATGACTTGTAACCCTGTGATGAACATTTCCTCCAGAAATTTGTCCAATCCCCTCTTAAAGGCATCTAGGCAAGATGCCATCACCACTTCCTATGGCAAGGAGTTCCACAGACTGGCTTCGAAGGGGAGGGGGAGTGGCCAAACACCCGATGCTGAGGCTTCCTGTAAAACCTAGCACTTTTCACCCCCTCTAGCTACAGCTCTGTGTCAAATATTTACCATATAGTCACCACAGTCCCATCTCATGTACACACACAGAGTGGTGATATCCATTTTCAGTATTTAATACTTTACAGCTGATCTTCAGCACCATTTGATAGCTGACCTGCAATGATACTGAGTATCTGCCTGCATTTGCTCAGTGACATGCTGAAGCATTTAGCATTTGACAACTGACAGCTTATGCTATTTTGTGTCCCAGGCCTGCCCAGCCAATCAGCTGCCTTGTTTCACTTCACATTTTGAAAGTTCCAGGTCCTCCCTTAGAATGATGAATCTGGAAATACTGGAGAATTTAAAATATTTACAGATACTTGTCTCCCTTTCAGTCCTACTCTGTGTATTTCTGGTGACTGAGACCATGTCTGCAAGAGAACAATATATTTTTTATAATAACTCAGTGCAAAACAGTGCAGTATACTGGCTTATTTAAAATCTGCTTATGTCTGCAGCCCTGTGAAGCCTGTCCAAGCCCCTTTGAAATCAATAGGACTTGCTTCTGAGTAAGCCTGTTCAGGACTGGGCTGCTTGTCAAAGATCTCTCCTTTAAGTTCTCCTGGATCAGGCTTCCCGTATCCAAGGAAAAGTTTGCTAAAGAGTGATATTTAGAGCTTCTTTTCTTGGAATTCTGTAATGTGTTTTAATTTGTCTGCTAATTGGACAGTAGCTTAAAAGCAGACACTTAAACGGCAATGAAACGGCTTGTTTCATTTTGCGTGGAGTCTGCCTAGAGCTTTTCCAAAAGACAGCAGGCTCACTTCTCCAGGCCAGGGAGTGGGCAGGCTGAGAAGAGCTGGTCTGGGTGCCAAAGCTCAGCGTGCCCCCTCTTTAATTTCCATGAGATCAGAAGTCAGGGCCTGAAGCAGATGCATGTCCTTAGTCCAACCAAGAGGTAGTCCAGGCAGCTGCTTTGGGTGCAAGAATTCTAGTGGCTCTGGGATAATTGGCCAAATGCTTTCTTTATGAGACACACACGCACCCCTTGGGACAATACAGTCCGAGATCTGACTGTGGCTTCTTGTCCCTCATTCCATGCGAGAGAAGAAAGCACAAGCCCCTGCCTTTTCTTCTCCATCCACTTGTATGGAACAGGAAGGCCAGCTGCAGTCAGGAACACTCTTGAAGTGACTGGAAGTCAAGCACAGTTTTCTTCCTGGCTGCATTTGTCAAGATTGGATAAGCAGCATGAACCTCTTTGCCAAGGGCAGCAAGTCCCCTTTAGTAAGCCAGCCATTTCCCCAAAACAGTGCTTGTCTCCTCTGGGAGCAGGATGGGCCATGGCCCAGCACCGAAGCACCGCCTTTGCCTTCAGAGGGGCCCCTGCTTCTGTTCCTGGACTGGGAAAGAACTTTCACTGCCTGACGTCCCCTTGGAGAGCCACTGCTGTCATCCGGTGTGCTTAGCCAGGTGGACTCCCAGTGGTCTCACTGGGGAACCCGCACGTTCCTGTGCTTGGGGGCAAACATGTGCAGAGGTGTGGAGAGAGAGAGAAAGAGCTGTGAGGGTGTGTGTTGCCAAGTGGGCTTGTTGAAATCCCTTTCAGGGTGAAAGTGCAGAGGTGGGCCAGAGCACCACAGCACCCTGAGAGAAAGTGAGGGATTTCTAGTGTTGAAATCTCCACTCCACTATCCAAGCCACTCCTATGGCAGTGCTGTTGCTGCCTGGCCCATCTCTACATTCGCATCCCACATGCACTTTGCTTAGCATTTAGAATAGTGATTTTCAACCTTTTTCAAAATGAGAATAGTGATTTTCAACCTAACGGCACACTGACAAGACACTAAAAGGATTAAGGCACACCATCAGGTTTTTTTTTGTTTTCACAATTGACAAGGCACACTGTACTGCCAATGGGAGGCTCAGATCCCCAATGACCCTACTAATAAATGACCCTCTCTCAAATTCCCATGGCACACCTGGGGACCATTTGCGGCACACCAATGTGCCACAGCACAGTGGTTGAAAATGGCTGGTCTAGAATGTAACCTTTGTCTCTTTCTCACTAATAGTGCCACAACTCTGCAAAGTTGGTTAATATTCTTACCCAGTATTACAGATAGAGGGGAGGAGAGAGGGGGCTGAGAGACTGTGGCTTGCCTACGGCCTGGGAGTCTATTTGATTGCATGTAGCTGCCCCCCCCCCCCCACACACACACAGGCATTGCTTGCAAAATGGCCAGACTTACCAATGCAGGACATTGGTTGAATACAGAGAATGAACATTCTCCCTCCAATGTGTGCAAGGGGTAGGGGGGAGTACCAGATAATATCTTGCACGCTTGTTTGCAAATATCATGTCTTCAGGTCATGAAAAAAGATACTCAGCCACTGCTTTCTTGCCTAGAGGGGTGGCATTTACAGCACAATCCTATACATCTCTACGCAGAAAGTTTCACTATGTTCAGTGGGCTTACTCCCAGGCAAGTATGCATAGAGTTGCAATTGTAATTATTTTCTGAGGCTCCTGTACCAAAGTTTAAAAAAATGGAAGCAAGGATGACAAAAGTGTTAAATGATGCCTTTCTACTGATGGAGATGGGGGGGGCAGAGGAGAAAGCTGGTCTCTCTTCCTAATACAGGTAACTCTGGAGAGTTAGCTAAGAATTTGATAAGGAAAGCTTCCTCTTGCTCTAGAGTGCCTCCTCTGGCCACTTCAGGAATGGCAACATGAGCTCTTGCAGAAGGCAGACCTTCCTCACACAGAGCCCTGTGAGAAAGGAATGGGGGGATGGAATTCATCTATAAAATTGAGGAGAGGTGCAATATGTGGCATTCATGTTAGTCAAGGCTGCAAGAGTGAGAGGAAAAAACAAGTGAATAAAATAGTAAACAAGGACATTCAAAGTGTGTGTGTGTGTGTGTGTGTGTGTGTGTGTGTGTGTGTGTGAGAGAGAGAGAGAGATTTCTTGCTCCCAAATTGTACAAGCTCATGTAAAACGTCCTGCAATCTCAAGGATGGTGGCAAGGTTTCAAATAATGTGCTGGCTGTGATGTCCCATTAGCCAGGGAAGCATAATAGGAATTTCACTGCATGGAAATGTCTTTGTTAACCACAGTTGTAGTCAACAGAAAGTGGCCCACTTTTGATCAGGCTCCTGCAAATGTTGCCTTCAAGCAGGCGATTAATCGCAAGCAAACTTTAAATTGCAGATACAGAAATGTTTATTTTCATAAATATAGTTACATGCAGTTATATTTGAATATCTTTGCAGAGAGACATGGACTCTCTCTCTCTCATTTTACGTATATAATTATATAAAATGAGAGCGATACATCACTGACATTGTATCCCATGAATTTCTGTAGATGTTTGTAGATCTAGGCAAACATCCCCAAACGTGTTCTCCTGTTTGCTTTAATCCCACAATCAACCAATTTCCACATTTTTTCATTGCAGTCCATTTTAAACTGCATTCTGGGAGCAGCAGAACCTTTAAGTCCTCAGAGTAAAAAAAAAAAAATGTTTTAGAATCTATTTGCTTGTTTAGTCCTTTCTGAAAAATCTGAGCGCATCTGTACACTGAAAATTAAAATTACTGTACGAAAGCACACACAGCACAGAACAAGAAACATGAAGTTGCAACTGAGTGTTTCAAACACTTTGCATGTCATTTAATCAGTTTTCCTAATAAGCCATTTGATTAGCTGGAGTGACTGAGCTGTGATTCAGAACTTGCGAGATTACTGTAAATAATCGTCGTCGTCGTCGTCGTCCCCCCCTTGTTCCTCTTCCCCCCCCTGCTGGGGGGGGAGTTTCTGAGTTATTTTTAGATCCTCCCCATTCCCTCCCCGATTAATGGGTTTATTATCATTAAATAAACAACTAATAGATAAATTGGCTTGCTGTGATTCCACATAAACTAGGCCTCCCTGCAGTGAGAGTGCAGAAAGATCACTCCGTGCAATTTGGTGTTGATAACTGAAACACAACACAAAACCACAAAGGTTCAGCCTCATCCTCTGGCAGTGACCTTTTCTTCTCAACCTTCCCTGCCTCCCCCATCCCTGAAAAGCAGCAAACCTGTTTACAATATAAGTTGGAGGTGGCCGTGCCTGTCCCGCTTCAACGCCTCCTTAAGGCCTTTCCAAGCACCCTGCTAGAAATATGACTCTGAGTGGTTTCCAAGCATAATACAATTAATATTGTTGCTACTACCGTTACCACTACTAATAATGTCTACATCTCAGTGAGAGGGATTTCCTACAGACACCGGAACAGGCAGAAAGAGGGTTGCTTTCCAGTCTGACTGAATGACCTTGTGAGGAACAGCACAGCCAACTGTGTGGACAGCCAGGGATTCTCAAAGGTTTATTTCACGGAGAGAGACTCTCCAGGGGCTCTGCCGTCCTGCTCCAGGAATGGAAACCCACCATCCTTCACTGCCCTGCAAGGCCAAGCTGGATCTGGGCCTGGTGCAAGGGCCTGCAAGGCCAAGCGAGGTGCAAGCAGGATCTGGGCCAGGCCCTCTGCCTTCCACCCAAACCAGCTGCCCCCTCCTGAGGTGAGAGCTCAAGAAGGCCAGCTGGCTGCTGCCATTTCCCCTACCTAGGCTGTTCAGACAGAGAACACCCCAGGGACGTGTGGTGGGTAGGGAGGTAGGTAAGGCAGAGCCTCCCCACCAGAGTCGTTCAAAAAGCGCCACTGCCATGTGAGATGCTCAAGCACATTTGAGTGTGCTTGAGCATCTCACAGAGCGGCGATGACACTTTTCAAAGGACGCCAGTGGGGAGGCTCTGCCTCACCTGCCTCCCCACCCACCACACATCCCTGGAGCACACTGCATTCTGGGCTCCCCGGCTCCACATCCCTCTCTTACACCAGAGAGGTAGCTGCCTCTGGTTGGGAGACCCTGAATGTTAGTCTGTTTCACAAAGATAGATGGGGGGGGGGAACCACAGAGAACTGACCCACCATGCAGGAATCCTTCACAAGAAAGCTGAGTCTTCATACATTTTATTTTGATTGAGATTATTCCTTATATATATGCAAAAAAGAAAAAAAATTGGAAAATCAAAAATTATTTTGCAAAATAAAAATCATCTACAAAGGAAAGAAAACGCTGGACTTTGTTGTTGCACCCACAGTGAATCCTTTGGAGGTCCCCGAAGAAGCGCTGAGCGGAAGAAGGCGAGCCGAGGGAAGCCGAGCCAGGGCTGTCTCTTTCAAGGAGCGTCCCATACAAGTCCAGATCCTGGCAAAACTCAGTCCTGCTGCAGCGCCGCTTGCTTCTGGCCCCCACCCGGGCGGGCAGGGCTGGCTCCCTGGGGTCCTTGTTGGCAAAGCAGGACCTACTCCAAATTCTCCCCCCCCCCCGTTTTCCTCCTGCTCTTTGGGTTCTCATCACGAAGTCAGCAAGGCTGCAATCCTATCCACACTTACCTGGGAGTAAGTCCTATTGACTACAACTGGACTTACTTCTGAGTAGTCATGCATAGGATTGGGCTGCAAGGAACCCGTCTCCCTCGATGCGCCCGCTCTGCCCGGGACAGCAGTCTGTGGGGGGGGCAGGGCGGGGGCGTCCCTGGGCTCTCCGCATCCGGCTCCTCTTATGTCAGCGACTAGCAAATGAGTTCTCAGAATTCCAGGAGGCCAAACTCTGCAACACTGTAACGAGGCCGAGCGTGACGTCACAATGGGCCAGGCCCCACGTGATCCCGGGCAAGCGGAGCCTACCACTGGCGGCGGGGGTGCCCGCTCCCGGGACCTTCGGCGCGCCCCTTTCCCCGGGGGCTCGGGGGTCCCCGCGCGGGGCGCCCCCCTGGAGGCACTGCCTCTCCTCAGGACGCGGCTGCGGGCGGGGCTCGGGGGGCTGCGAGGGCTCCTGGGGGGAGAGGCGCTCCCGGCCCCCCCCCGGGCGCCGGGCGGTGGTAGGGCCGACAGCTCAAATTCCGAGAATTGAGCGATGTTGATTCTTAGAACTGGGCTTCTTAGAAGTGGTGATGCAAGGAGTTTCTAGGAACGCGCGCAGACCAGGTGATTGATCCGCCCGCCCGCCGCCGCCGCTTGCAGTGCGCGCTGCGCCGTGGCTCCCGCTGCTGCGATGATGATGATGATGATGATGTCGGGGTGGTCGATGCGGCCCTCGCGGGTCTGCTTGCAGGGTCCGCGCCTGTCCCTGTGCGCTCCGCCGCCTCTCAGCGCGCAGGGCAGGGGCTGGAGCTCTGCTGCCCGGCGGGGCAGGTGGCAGGCAGGCAGGCAGGCGCTCGCCCCCTTCCCTTCCCTTCCCCGCTTCCCTTCCCTCCCCTCCCGGTGCCCAGGCTCGGCTTGTCGCTTTCCTTTTCCCGGGCTTCTCCTCCAGGCCGGGGCTGCTGCTCGGAAGGAGGGAGGCTGGCAGGCGACGGCGCGGGGAGCGGAGGCCAGGCGGAGAGGAACTGCCGCCGGGAGGGGGGAGAGAAGGGGCAGTGGAGGGGCAGCTGCGCTTCGCTCCACCTCGGCCCGGGCTGCGTGGTGCCCCTGCCCGCCTCCGATCACGGGGTTCATTGGGGGCGCCCTCCGGTTGCAGGGCTGCCCGCTCTAGGGGGAGCTGGGGGGAAGCCTCCTCGTCCCGCCTGCCTGCCTGCCTGCCTGCCTGCCCTCGGCGCTCCGGGGTCGCCACGAATTCCGCTCCGCTCCTGGCGCGGCTCCACCGGCCGGCCCGGCGCGGGGGCAGCTCCCCAGGGCGGGCGCGAGGGGACGCGACTGGAGCTGGGTGTCTGTGCGGGGGGGGGGGGGCGGACGGACGTGTTGTTGTTGTTGTGGATCTTTCCACCCGCCGGAGCGGCGGGGCGATGCTGTCGACGCGGCTCGGGGGGCTGATCCTGCCCCGCTGGGCTGCCCTGCCTGGCTCAGACCCCCCCCCCCGGCACGGAGCGCGCTGCGCTTGGGCTCTTTCCCCGGCCAAGCGTCCCTCCGGGCGGGCGGAAGGGACTGGGGCCCCGGGAACGGTCGCCTTCTGCGGGCGGCGGAGCGCCCGGCACCTGCCTCGATCGGGAGAGAGCCCGGCCGGCTGGGGCTTGGCGTGTGCGCGGCGGGCGGCCGGGCTGTGCTGCTGCGTGACTCGCGCGGCTCTCCCAATGGCCGGGCGGGCGGCTGGCCGGCCGGCTGTTCCTCGTGGAGCTGGGGCTGGAGCTGGAGCCCGGGGACGTGCGGCGAGTGGGGAGGCAGGGGGAGGCTGTGCCTCCCCGCCGGAGTCCTTCGAGAAGCGCCGTCCGCGCGTGGGTTGTGGGTGCCTCCCACGGCGGCGGCGCTGCTCGAGGGACTCCGGCGGGGCAGCACAGCCTCCCCACCCGCCGCACGTCCCAGGCTGCTGGCAGAACCGCCGGGGGAGTGGGTGGCGGGCTGACGGAGCCGGGCACGGGCCTGCGGGGCGAGCGGCGGAGGTATGACGGTGCAGAAAAGCGCCTCCCGGCCGACCTGCTGGCGGCTTCTCTGGAGGGGGCAGGAGCGCCTCCTTGCCGTGCGTGGGACCTGCAGGCGCGTCTTGGCGCAGGTCGGGGTTGTGTTCTGGCCCGGGGCTGGGCGCCTGGTCGCGGCTCCGAAGGCACTCGGAGGGCTGGATCGGGCTCGCTCGGAGGCAGCTTGGACTTCGTGGACCGTGCGCGACTGGGGGGGGGGTCGCCCGGGAAAAACACGGAGGCGGAGACCGCGGAGCCTTGGAGAGAAGCGAGCGGGTCCCTGCCCCCGAGGAGCTTGCAGGGGGGAAGCTGGGACTGGGGCTCCCTTTGGAGGGGATTCCAGGCCTCCGAGGGAGGCTGCAGGTGGGGTGATGGGGGCCGATGTCGCCCCCTTTCTCGCCCCTCCTGCAAATAACGTGGCGCCTTCTGCATGTGTGCCCTGCGCTCCTTTCTGGGGGCTCCCGAAGGGCAGGCGGGCTCGGCCCGTCCTCCAGGCGGCCTCCTGGTCCCCGGTCTCAGCAGATCCGCTTCCGGGACCACGCGTGGGGGGACTCCGCCTCGAAGGGGGCGCTGGCGAGTCCCCCCCCCCCCCGCCTGGGAAAGAACCGAGCAGGGGAAGCCACATCAGCAGCGCTGGTTGCACAACACGGGCAGGGAGTCCGGACTGGCGGCCCGGCGTTCTTTCCCTTGATCCGGAGTGACTTAATGCGGGTGAACCAGCCCCGGATAGGCGACCTCGGCTCTTGCCTCCCCCCGTGCTCTCTCTCTGCCAAGGGCTGCCAGTGTCCGCTGGCGGTTCCTGGAAGGGGCCGGCAAAGTCGCCTGTGCAACGTCTCTGGGATGGGGGGGGGCTTCGATCAGTGGCAGGTGGCCTGGGATCCTCACCCTCCTTCCTGGGGGATCAAGTTTCTCTTGTGGTCTCTTGGTGCTTCCTCTAATAATCAGGGATGTGGGGAGGCAGGGGAGGCAGTGCCTCCCCAAGCAATGGGGTGGGGAGGCAGTGCCTCCCCGTTGGAGTCCTTTGAAAAGCGCCGCCGCGCTGTGAGGTGCGCAAGCACCCACAACCCACGCTCGGGTTGTGGATGCTTGCGCACCTCACACAGCGGCGGGGCTTTTCAGAGGACTCCAACGGGGAGGCACTGCCTCCCCTGCCTCCCCACCCCATTGCACATCCCTGCCTCAACGTCCCAGGCATGTGTGGAAGTAGAGGTTTTCCAGGATTAGTGCTTGTCAATGACAGAAGTGCCTGGCTGCAGGGCCTGGTCTCCCCAGAGGTTGGGGGGGGGGGGGCGGAGACTCCAGAAAATAATGCTGTCAAAACTTCTCCTGGCTTCCCTGACTGTGGCTCCCGAGTGCCCTCTGGCGCTGGACTGTGGAGTGGCACCTCTGGTTCTCTTCCACCTCGCCCTCATTTGTAATTTTCCCTCTTTGGCACCATTGTGGTTTATTTTTCTTTTTTTTAACTTCAATATTATGAAATAGCTTTGACGTGCTGGGAAAGGGGTGTGTGCTGTGGAATCTGAATCAGGGCATTTTTCCCTGTGCTTCTGAAATTGGACACTGGAAGTCTTAACGACTTGTCTGCTTGGTGCTACTGCTCTTGCAACAGCAGTCCCACCTACTCACATGAAAGTGCCTTGAACTCTGTCCCTATCTGTCCACCAAGTCACATTAAGGCCTGTTGTACAGATGGTGACTTGTGCCCTTGACTTTGTACCCGGGTCTCCTCTCAGGTGTCCTCAGAACCACTCTGCCTGAGTATGACGAAGATGTAGGCGGCAAACTGCTTTTAGAACCTTTTATTTTGTTGTAGTGGTTTACATTGCAAAAGAAATGTGAAGGTGGTTCTCTGCCCCAGAGGGGCTTGCGCCCTTAAAAGAAACAAGAGGTGATGCCAGAAACTTCTGCTGGAAAAGTTGCCAAGCTTGCTGAATCAGGACCATTGCTCTCTCATTGCTAAATAAAAAAGCCACCACTTTAAAACGTGTCTTTTGTATCGTGTGGGTATAGAAAGGGATGTGTGGTCTGGGGAGGCAGAGCCTCCCCTCCCCTGCCCCAGTGAGCCTCGGAGCCTCATGTACCTCCAGTGAAAATAGCCTTCCACAGTAGGGAGAGACTAGAGCTTCTGACAACAACAGCTCAGCCCCCCCCCCCCGCATGCACAATCACAGAGGAGACTGAGTGGTCATTGCCATAAACTGTAGTCTCTCCAAGAGACTTGCCAAGAGAATACAGTTGTGGGCAGATGTCAATTCAGCCTCTGCGATGATTGTGGAGGTGCTGGGGTAGCCCCCTGAATGCCTCATGGGGTGATGTCAACCTTTTGTCACCACCAAACTTCCAGGTCTGTCTCCCCAACCTTGGACCTTACTGCATGTCCCTGGTTGGGAGGAAACTAGGCGATTAAATAAGGTAACGGAAAGGAGCTTTGTGGAGCTTTAGTTTATGTATTCATTTTAGTAGTAGTATTCTTATTGATATTAACAAAAATATTCTCCAAGATCTTCCAGAGTTCTGCTGGTGGCATGAGGGGAGGAAGAGGAACAGGGACCCTCTTCCATTCTGTGCAAGACTTGTGCTTTTCCAAAGACATTGGCACTTGGCAACCTAATTTTCTGCCCAGTCTGACTAGGTCAGTCATTCATTTTAAATGAGTGGCAAATCTTGTCCTGAGGATTTCAAAATTTTGTTTAAACAAACAAACAAACAAAAACCCAAAAGGCTCATATATAAAAAGTCACTTCTGGCTATTTGAACCTCTTTCAAAGATGCCTCTGTGCAGCTTTCATTTGACAGCCAAGAAGCAACTCAGAGTCACTTTAGGCAATTGGTTTTTTGGGGGAAAAGAAACTGACTCTGTGGAGGCTTTTAAAATTTGCAGACCACTATTCTGTTTCTGTTATAACTGGCCTCAATAAAAGATTGTTTCCAGAAGGTTCTTATCAAGTAGTAGCCCTCTTGCTATTTTCTGTTCTTGAGAAAAATAGTCAGACTTTGCCTGGAGGAAAAAAAGGAATCTGACTCTGTTTGGTTGGGGCCAACAGCCACTCCTCTTCAGTCCAAGGTTGAACTGTTGTAAATATTTGGGTTTTTAAAATCAGAGTGGCAGAAAAGATACCAGGTTCTCCAAAGGTGCTTGCTTCAAAGGGGAAGGAAACATCCTGAAGCAGAAGCTGTGCAAGGGAAGGTCTCTTGCACAACTGCCACTCAAACGAATGGGAGCTGTGGAAGAACCTGCAGATCTTGGCAACCCAGCTCAAAGGTGCCTCTGTCAGGGTTGCTTTGTGGAAGTACCAAGTCTTCAGCGGTTAAAGGGAAAAGATGGTGGTTCTTGTTTAACTTTTGAAATAGAATCCAGAAATGTAACAGAATCTGCCAGGATCCTTAGAAATGAGCTTCAAAAATTAGTTTTTAAATTGGGGAAAAAATGCATCTACTGGTTGCCATCCTGCTGGCATAAATTTCATTTAAAGTTCTGCTAATTTCAGTGGAAGTGATGTGTATGTTTTCTGTTCCCACTGAAAAAAGTGGGATTGGCAAACAATTATGCTGAATTGTGTATGATGAGCTTGATGGAGACCTGGACGGTGTTTTTTGACAGACTCGCAGAGAGAGCTTGGAAGTACTGAGCCAATTCTGAATCAGGGTAAGGGCTGTTGGCTCATTGGAGAAATCCCTTAGCAATCCCTGTGGTGCCACCAGTAAAATTCAGTGAAGGCTTCTTCTGTTCAGTGTTCAGCATGTTTACTTCTTCTGCATTTCTCACCCACAAACTTTCACTGTGTTTTTGGGGTCAATCTCACTTGTGGTGGCTGGGGAGGTGGAGAGTGGGGTCTTTGGCTTTGAGGAAGTGGTTATGGCCGCAGGAGTCCTGTTCTTCTAACTTCCCCCCAAGTTGCATAAATTTCTGTGTCTAAGTCAAAGCCTTTTAATTTCCTCCTTTGAGTGTGAATGGATGCAAATTTCTTCCCTTTCCCTCCACCCTGTTCTTATTCAGTGCCTTGGGTGTTCTGGGTTTGTTTGTTCAAATCTGCTTTTCATGGGGCTCCCAAGTTCAACCTTCCACAAAGGTGTAGTGCTGAGAGTGTAGGGTTTGGTTAGCATGCTCACTGGGTGACTTTGGGCTATTCTCGCAGTCTAACCCACCGTGCAGTCTAACCCACCCACATTACATCTTGAGTTTTTACAAAGGTGACTATTCCAGCTGGAGACTCTTATTCTCCCCCCCCCGCCCTCCACAAAGTCATGTTACAAAGACTGTACCTATTGGTTAAGCTGCTCAAACCCCCATCTAAACATTTTCACTTGCTGTTGCTTGTCTAATAGATGTGTCCCTGGGCAAGGAGGGGACTGAAACAGGAGTAGGGGACAGTGCAAGGCTGTGCAATGTTAAGATCCCCAAAGGCTGTCAGGAAGGAGGGCATATGAAATTTTTCCCACCCAAATGTCCTCCTTGAGCAGGGGGTTCCAGATGGCCTGATCGTCTTTGCAGAATAGCACAGTTGTGTTGGGAGTCCGCCATTCTTCTAGTTCTGGTTGAGGCCACTGTGCATATTCTTCTGCTTGTGGCTTTTTTCTTTCCCATGCACATGAACACATGTGTGAATTAAACTGCAGCGCAAAAGGCAGTCACACAGAGGGTCTTTCCTTGGCACAAATATCTGAATGGCAAACAGTACCTGTATCGATTCAAAAATGAATTTTGGAAATCCTCCACGTTGAGCTAGGAGGCAGGTGGCGTGAGGTGTGGGGCTCAGTTGAGCAACAGTGAGTAGCAGGAGTGTGGCACAGCTGCACATTCTGAGTACCAGGATCCCCCCGCACGTGGCACTGGGCCTTGCCCTCGGTCTTTTCGGCTGACCTGATCTTCGTCGACCTGATCATCTTTGCCACACTGACGCTGGGGTTGTCTGCCAGTGTTCCCATTCCTCAAATTGGAACTGTGGTGGAATGGAAGTGGCTTGCCACCCCCACCCCGTTGTCAGGGACTTGACTGAGTTGATATTCAGATCCCTGTCCCAGACTGACTCCCATTTATCAGAACAGGCTTTTTGGGAACATAAGAACATAAGAACAGCCCCACTGGATCAGGCCATAGGTCCATCTAGTCCAACTTCCTGTATCTCACAGCGGCCCACCAAATGCCCCAGGGAGCACACCAGATAACAAGAGACCTGCAAGGCCTCCTGGGAATTGTAGTTAAGAACAGCCCCACCGGATCAGGCCATAGGCCCATCTAGTCCAACTTCCTGTATCTCACAGCGGCCCACCAAATGCTCCAGGGAGCACACCAGATAACAAGAGACCTGCAAGGCTTCCTGGGAATTGTAGTTTAAGAACATAAGAACAGCCCCACCGGATCAGGCCATAGGCCCATCTAGTCCAACTTCCTGTATCTCACAGCGGCCCACCAAATGCTCCAGGGAGCACACCAGATAACAAGAGACCTGCAAGGCCTCCTGGGAATTGTAGTTTAAGAACATAAGAACAGCCCCACTGGATCAGGCCATAGGCCCATCTAGTCCAGCTTCCTGCATCTCACAGAGGCCCACCAAATGCCCCAGGGAGCACGCCAGATCACAAGAGACCTGCAAGGCTTCCTGGGAATTGTAGTTAAGAACATAAGAATAGCCCCACTGGATCAGGCCATAGGCCCATCTAGTCCAGCTTCCTGCATCTCACAGAGGCCCACCAAATGCCCCAGGGAGCACACCAGATAACAAGACACCTGCAAGGCTTCCTGGGAATTGTAGTTAAGAACATAAGAACAGCCCCACTGGATCAGGCCATAGGCCCATCTAGTCCAGCTTCCTGTATCTCACAGCGGCCCACCAAATGCCTGGGGAGTGTGTGTGCAACACTTCCCTGGGTTTCCATGTCTGGTTGCCAGCTAAGGATACAAAGCTGAAGGAGCGTGACTGATCCCTGTCGATTCTCCATAAAACTTAAAAAAAGTTAAGGAGTAACAATGAGTTTGGAACATCCTTCACCAGCCTGGTGGCTCCAGGCCTCTCTGTGTAGGAACAGGAATGACAACTATTCCTAAACTAGAGCATCCACACGGTAGCAAATTCTACAGATTGCTGCAGCCAGTCCCTGACCCTCAGGTGCACTTATTTGTGCCTGACTGTTTTTAGGAGCACATCTCACAACACTTAGGAGGTAGTCTTATCCGAAGTTTAATGTGGCATCCCTGATGTCCAGCAAGCTGCGGCTTAGTTCTGCTTGCCAAGGATGAGGTCTGAGGACAGACCAGCTGCCAGGGGAGCACCCCAGAAGGCATTAATTTCATAGCAACAGAAAACTGCACCTCTTCATTGAATGGGATTTTGGAAAGCTAACCTCAAGCTGGCCACGTAAATAAAGGTGATGGGAACAGGTGGGATATTGGGCCAAAGAGCATTTCATCAAAGCAGCGGCTGCTGCTAGGGGCAGTCTCTCAGCCTTGCTGGCATTTCCCCTCCCCGCTCCGGCTCAACATACTCAAGGACCTAGTTCAGCCGTGCAAGCAAAGCTCAGGGATGGCAGCTGCCCAGTCTGTACTCTTCTCTGTCTCCGTTTCTCCCTCACAGCACAGGAGCAGTTTTTGCCACCTGCTTCTGATCCAGGCCTTCTCCCTGCTGACAGAGTCACCACTGGCTTCATGGTGCACATGTGCAATGAAAAGAGTGGTCAACGGGATGATGAGCAGGGCCCGGGGCAAGTTCTGGGGCATTGAAAAGGTGGCGTGTAAATGTTTTAAATAAAGAAATGGGGCTGACGGCTCCCTTTCAAAGCCAAAGTTGGGCTGCAGCGTGAGTTAATCAGCCGGAACTGAAGAACACAGGGAAGGAACTAACTGGGACCAGTTTTACCATCAGTGAAAAACCAGGAAATGCTCCTGCCTGGTGTTGACCCCTTGATGGCTGGCAGAGCCACAGGTTCCACTCACTAGATTTTTCATCTGAAGGTCTGCCTTTTATTTTGCAAGTAGAAGCAGGTTCAACCCCTTGAATCCCGTGGGTAGGGCTGGGTAGGAGATGCTGGATGAGATCCAGGTGAACTGCCTGTCAGTCTAGCCAAGACTGATCTTGATGGACCAGTGGCCTGACATTGGAGCTGCACCTGCTGATTCCTTGCCCCGCCTTGGATCTTGGACTTCTCGGTGTCCAAATGTGACCTGCTGCTGCAGGGTAATGGGGTTGCACCATCGCCCTGCTGCTGTTCCTGGAGAACACAGGTGGCAGTGATGTCCCCAGGCCACACTGGTGTCTCCTGTGCAGCCCCTGTAACACTTCAGGGGGAACAGAACTAAGCTGAAGGGAATTGGGCAGCATCTCCAGGGAGCAGAGGGGTACTGATTACCACCCCCACCCCCCGAAATTCCAAATTTTTGTTTCCTCTGAACTTGTGTCAAGGAAGATGTTTCGGCTGAGATGGGAAACCCACCCACACCCTTTCATTACAGATACAAATGCTGGCAGTAATTTGAATTCTTAGCTCGAAGAACTGAGTGCGGCAGCAGCAGTGGCAGCAGGGGATGGACCCAAGCCGGAGGTTCTGCTGCCACTGGACGCCTTGAATGCCCTGGGGAGGCAGGATAAAAATATATGGAATAATACAGAGAAGGAGTTGCACGTACTCTTGAAGCTGCTACTTGGTTTTGATAGGCCTGGTGCACTGCACTGTTCTCCTCATGGGATGCCTGTATCATGGGGCACTGCAGAGCAGCTGTGGGAAGGCTCCTCAGCCATGTGATGTTGGGGTGCTAGAAGCACCGCACAGTCCATGGGCTTTGATTGTGTTAAAGGTATACAAGTGGCCCATACGTGCATCATCTGTCCCCAAGAGGCTGCCTTAGCCAGGGCCGGGTCCTTTTTGGTTCATCAAGACCAGCATTGCCTGCTCTGACCAAGATCTGTCCCACCAGCCACTATCTGACTCATTTAACAGGAAATGCTGGAGATGAGGAGGGAGTGCCCCACAGCCAGCGACCCACCTGTTGTCAGTGGTCACGCTTTGAATTCCCAGGGTCTTGGGTTCTCTTGCACACTCTCTCTTTAATGACTTTGCGGAGAATTTGCATTCCTCCCCCCTCATTCTTCTCCTTTCCATATTTAAGTGGAAACCACATGATGATGATGATGAACTCTCCCCTATATTGTATTTCCTAGAAACACTTGTCTGCTTGGGCAGGAAGCAGGATCATGCTGGAACTTGGAACAGAATGCTCTATTTAGGCTCCTGAGCCACAAGAACCTGCATGTGGGGGTGGGGATGGGGTGGGGGGAGCTGGCAGAATGCAAGTTGCTTTGATCTGTGCTGACAAAGCAGTGTTCAGCGGAGCGCTTCCTCCCACTCCCGTCCCCACGTTTTCCTATTTTGTAAATCTGTGTCTGTTTGGCTCAGTGTCTGCCTGTATAGTTGAGAAGGCCAAAGACTTGCCCAGAGAAGGGGAGACCTTTAAAAGACCTCTGGTCCAGATCGGTGGCTTTCAAGCTTGCTGCTCTGAGAGAATCCCTTCCACATCAGGTTGCTCTGTGCTGGGGTTTCATGGCAGGCCGGGCTTCCTGTGGCTTTCCCAGCAGGGTGCAGGTTTTGTCCACAGCCCTGTGTGACCAGTGAGCGTGACCTGGGTGACACTAATGACTAGACTCTGCAGGGGATGATGTGCTGGCTTGTGCTGGCCAGCTGCCAACCTGCCATTTACAAACCTCCTCTTTTGGGGGCATCATTTCAGAGGCTGGAGTTCCCTGGAACATGGTTTGCAGACCACTGCGAGAGGCCATCATTACTCTGGCCCCAGAGCATCACAGGGTAGGCTGCACGTGTTGCAGTGCCACCTTCAAGCACTGGGTTGCATTAGAGGGTTTGTGTGAGTTGCAGGCTGTGAATGCTCCCTTTTGTGAAATGTGAGGCCCCATGGACAGAGTGTTGGCTCAGCAGACCCCCACTTTTACCTACTCCTTCAGGGACAGATCCTGCAGTATATCCTGTTTCAGTGTGGCTGACAGAGATTCAGGTCCGAGACTGTCGCTGACTGAAGCTCTTAAGAACATAAGAACAGCCCCACTGGATCAGGCCATAGGCCCATCTAGTCCAGCTTCCTGTATCTCACAGCGGCCCAACACTTGTGAGCAAGGGGCTTGTGAGCCTGGAACTGAAGGGCGGTCAGTATTCTGTAAAGTGCTGAAAAGATGGGAGATAATTGCAACTTTGTGAAAGAGAGGAAATCCACTAGTATTCCATAATACAGTGCAAGGTGCAGAGGCTAGGTTTATCTGTGCTCAGTGGAACCTCCAAGTTCTAAGGCACTCTACCTCTAAATGCTAGCTGCTGAGGTGCAAACAGAGGGGAAGGCTCTTGCCTTCACACACTCCTTGTGGCCTCCCCATAAGCATCTGGTTATTCATCCCATTTTCAACAGCGCTGGGCTAGTTGGATCCAGCAGAATCGTTGGTACAGCAAAAACAAAGTGCCTGAGGTCACAGAGTATAAACTCGGCCCCTGTTAAAAATGTACTTGGCTTCCTGAGGCCCACAAGATCTTGATGACCTTGTGCACAAGTGATAAATGAAATGGATATATTTACCTTGAGTACCAACATCTTTATTGGGCCCACTTCTGTTGGTGCCAAAATAAATGGGTTAGGAAGGGCTGTGTCATCTGTCAGAATAGAAGGGCAGCTGGTTGGATGGGGATCTGGTAGCTTTCCACTCGGCCTGAAGCCTGTGGAACTTGAAAGCTTAAATACTTACGGCGCCAACAGAAGTAGGTAACTTGTACGTGATTTTGAGATTGGCACATGTTGTCTAAATGCTTGCAAGAAAAGAGCCAGCTGGGACATGGCCATTCCTTATGCAGGAGTGTCCTCTGGTGGAGAGAGTGATGATGGCACCCTTAGCCTGGTCAGGAGGTAACAGGTTGATAGAAAGTGTGATAGTTCCTTGTTTTAAAGGTGAGTGTAGAATGCAAGCAGTCTCTTCCTCTACGAAGCTTAGGGTGGCACACAGTTGCCATTTTATTCTTTTAACAATCCTGTGATGGGTGAGTTCAGGCTACATATCAAGATAATTTCAATTCATAACTATAATGATGCCATAGACAGTATTGGGGGGGTGTTTGGGGGGGGGACATCAGAATTTTCCTTGGCTTTTAACATGAGGTCTGATTTAAATATCTGAAAGAGAATACAGTGTGTAGTGGTGCTTGTCTGCTTGCCACTCTTCAAGGTCTTGAAAGCCCTCTGAAACTATGACAAACTATTGGTGCAGTGTAGGCTGTCCCTTGGTCAAACAGTCCTGAGCAAGGAACTACTCAAACACCCTCTCCATTGTTCGGTTTTTGAAGACCTTGTGTGCAGGCTTTTATCTGGTCACAGAAGGTGACACATTTGTCTGCATGAATCTGTAAATCTGCTGTTGCTCATATGGTGTAATAAGCAAATAAAAATGCATCAGTTTCCTCTAATCTCATATGGAAGCTTTTTAAATATAAGAGTAACTGAAAGATCCAGCAGGTGCACACACCTCATGCCAGGCTCTCCTACCTAAATCCAGCCTCAAGTAGAATTGTCCAAATGCAGCAAACCAACCCTCAGATACCAGCAATAACAGTTTGCAGGAACAGCAAAACTAGACATGGCAGCAGATCAATCCTTCAAGGTCCTGACAGGTGGTGCTGGTTTTTTACCTGACATTCGAATGATGCTAGTGGATGTGCCCACCTTGCTTGCCTGGAGAGGGTGAGCATTCACGAAATCGGGTGCCATGACTAAGAAGGCTCTGCTGCCCCCTCCCCAATCGCCACTTGCTTCACTAATTAGAGTCTGGTTAGGGGAGCTGCTCCAGAGTGTCCTGCAGCTGATCTGCTTGGAGAAAATGGAAAAAGAGCTCCTTTCTTTGACCAAAGTGATGAAGGAGGGTTATAATAGAGGCCAATGAACGAGGAGTAGAAATCATGGGACATGATCCACCCCTTTTGGAGGCTCAGGGGGTTTGGAGAGTGGGACTCACTTGGCAGGGGACAAAATAAGGGGTGAGTGGTCAGTTCAGACACTGCCAAGCATCCAGAATGCTGCTTTACTTGCATATATTTTTACAGACGTGGACTCGGCCCACTGCTTAGAGTGAGTCCCTTGCAACTGGGCTCGTTGAGCGAGTATTGCTCTCCACTCTGTCTCGGTTTTCCCCCTCTGTGAAATGGAGATGAGCAACCCGCCTCCACAGTTTCATTGTTGACAATAAAACCCGAAGAACTGCCTGTGAATAAGAACACTGAAAGTGATGGAGAGCTCCATCCTCTTTCTGTGAATGAGGCCCAGCTAGTCCAATATGGAACACAGAGGCTGTATTTAAGTGCATCGCTGGGCTTATCACACACAACATGATGGACACCTGGAGACAGTGACATAGCTACAGAGGGGTGGTGCAGTTAGTACTGCAGGTACCGCAATGCACTGTGTAAGCAGCCTCTCCAATGGCAAGCGGTCAGAGTGTGCTCTGCGCTCCTGCGCGGTCCTGTTACTGCCCGGAATGGCTGCAGCAGCTGGTGGGAGGGGCCGCTTACACAGTGCGTTGTGGCACCTGCAGTACTTACTGCGCCACCCCCTGTAGCTATGACACTGGATGCACCCCTTATGGAACTGAAGGAGAAGTTGTACTTGGGCAACAGGAATGTATAGGACTGCGAAGAGCAAGGGGACACTTTTGCCAGCTCTGTCAAAGTTAATGATGCTTCCCAGCCTGCAGCATCTGAGGTCAGTTTCTCTAAGAGCTGAAACTGGCAAATGGCTTCTTCCTGTTGCAACTGAGAAGCTGCCTTGTATGGACTTGGACCTGCTTGTTCCTCTAGTCCAGTGCTGGCTGCTCAGCGGCTGGCAGCAGTTAGGCAGGACACCTGGCCAGGTCCCCTTCTCAGCCCTGCTACCTAAGAGCAGATCCTTTTCTTATTTTAAAGATGTATATTCTGCCTTTCCAGTATTTTTGTTGTTAGCTGCCTTGTTCAGCTTTTCAGTCTAAAAACAATGACCACAAGCATAATATTCAATTAAAACTCGACCCCAGCACAACCCATCAGGCAGCCAATAAAAATCCATACAAGATATCATGACAGCAGATTAAAAAAATAAAAGAGAGGCATCATGGAGGACAGGCAAATAGCAGTAAAATAAGCAAATGAAACCTTAAGCTGAAGCAAAAGTGGCAAAAGCCATCAAAGCCCCACACTCCAGTCCACCCCCAAAGTCTTCAGTTCTCACCAGAGATTTTCCCGTGAAGGGGCTGTTCTTATTCTCTGGAAGAGAGTTCCAGAGATGTAGTGCCACAGCAGAAACGGCCCTGCTTCTTGCTGCCAGCCCTTCTTGCCTCTGATGGTGGCAGTGGCCCTATCTGATGACCTGTGGGTATGGACTGGACTACATGGAAGTGGGCAGTCCCTAAGATACCCCAGTTCCAGGCCATATAAGACTTTGAAAGTGAACTCCAGCACCTTAAATTGTATCCAGAAACAAATCAACTACTGGAGCAGCAGCCTACTATAGAAGTGAACGAGGTGACCACCCAGGCCACCCCATTCTGCACTAAATTTTCAATGGCAGCCCCATGTAGAGCACATTATGGGCTTCCAATTGAGATGTCACCAGGGCATAGACTGCCATGGCAGGTCCAACTGACTTGGGTGTTGCTGCAGCTGGCACACCAGCTGAAGTTGCGCAAAAAACCCCTCAGGCCACAGCCACCACCTGGCAATTCAGGAGTAGCTGTTGATCCAGTAGGCCCCCAAGCTGTGGACTGAATCATACAGAGGGAGTGCAAACCTGTTCAGAACAAGTCCATCATCCAGCACCTGCACTGTGGTTTTCTGGACCAAGAGAACCTCTGTTTTGTCTGGATTTAACGTCAGTAAATTCACTCCTATCCAACCTGTTAATACCTCCAGGCAGCACTCCAGGACCCTTTGTATGTGATAGAAAGGAGAGAGCGAGAGAGCCAAGCATCATCAGCATATTGGTGACACCCCACCTGACTTTTCCCAGCAGTGTCACACTGATGTTAAATAGCAAGACAAGCCAGTGGCCAGAGTGTTGAACAGGTGCCCTTCAGCACCACTGTCTGAGCCTAGAAGGAGCGGATGCACTCCCCCATCCAGTCCCCGACAAGAGTCACCCAGCAGGGTGACCAGGATGCAGTTCCTGTAGCCAGAGATACTGCTGGATCCCAAGGCTTCTGTGGGGAAGGCCATGAGCTACACTGACAGTGCAGGTGATGAAACCATGTTGGGTGGAGGGGTTTAGGCCTGCCTGTAGATGTAGGTCATATTGTTGGTGGACCGCACCAATTTGTGACCCACATGTGTGGGGTCAGAGGGGGATCCTGCTAACCCAAGAAGGCTGCACTGATGTCCTCCCAGTGTGGTGGGGGTGGCAGTCAAGATTTGCAAAGTTAATACTGGGGAGAGAGGATTTGCCCCAAGGCAGGCTTTAAGAACTGTGAGCTGTCACTCTCTTTGCAACCCTGAAGCAGGATGTGATGCCCGGCATTCTTCCTGCAGCCCTCCACACGGCTGGAGCAAGTTCAGGGTCCAGTTGGTCAGATCTGAGGTCACCCAGTCTGGTTGTTTCCCACTCGTTGCACATGGAATTGGTCAGCTTAAGGAACGGTGCCTTGTTGAGACTTCTTCCAAACCCCTTTAGCCTGAGATCAGAACATTCGGGTGTTGTGAGCAATGTATTCCATGTATGGAAGTCTATGGAATCATTTCATGTCTGTTGGGACTTGTATTATTTTAGAGGGTTTGGGGGGGGCACCAGCTTGACAGAAATTGGGAAATGTGTGTGTCGAGGTGTTGAATCCCCCCCCCCCCCCCCGCTCTCTGACCAGAGATGGAACTTGTGGGTGGAACTTCTAGTAACTGGGTACTGCATGGTTTTGATGCTGCATCATGTTCTTGGCATAAAGGTCCAGAAGAAGACATTGGCTCCCTGGCTTATGGCCCCACGGTAGATGCTCTGTTGACGCTAAACACTGTTGCACTCTCTATGGCCTGTCCTGGCTCAGCTTCTGAGTCAGAGTCCAGGATCTCGTGTGGCTCTTGCTCATTCCCTTCTCTTTTCCCTTTTGCCTCTGCAGGTCTGAAAGTAACTTTTGGACTGTGAATCGAAGCACGAGGTATGTCAGTGGCTTCCCTAAGAAGTGTGTTGCCTGGAATATTTCACTGGGCCCAGCTGGAAGCTGTATTGTGGAGGGCATTTGTTGGATACAAGGCGCGGCGCGTCTGGTGGGAGCTGCATGGGCGGGTGTGATGTGTGCTGCTGAGCAACGTGGCATCTCGGCTGCTTCCCAGGCACACGTTCGCTCCGCTGCAGGAGGCTCTTCCTTGAAGGGATCTGCTTGGCAGCACCTTCCTTGCTGAGGTTGCGCTCAGAAGCCGCTCTCCAGCCCACGTGGTTCTCATCTCCAACCAACTGTCAGAGTCAAACAAAAATATGGCTAATAAGAAGCATGTGGAATGTTTGGAACCAGCAATAAACAGGAAAAATAGCAGGCACTGAAGCACCACCAAGGCCCAGCTGGCAGTTTTTGCCACCCAGTTCAGGGCTGAAGAAGACAAAAAGGGTTGAATGACTCCCTGAATGCACAAAGCAAGCGGGGCAGGGTAGGGGTCTAGGAAAGTGGTACTTGGAAGCCAGTGGAGGACCCACTCCTGAAAGCGCCCGGCTCCCAGGCTGCCAGCTGGCCTCTGTCATGGCCCAACCTTCCTGGGTGAGGCCACAGCTCTGTCCAGCTGAGCAGGCTGTCAGGCAGGGCATTCCCACATCGGTGCATGATAGTTGGGGGGAGTATCCTGCTTCTGTGCATGGGAGGCTCATTTTGGGTTTCATTCCTAGCAAATGGCTGCTTGTCCTCCAAGTGCTCATGACAAGGGTGGAGCTGAGGGGTACTAATAATGGCCATGCTTCTAGAAGCTTCCAGTGACTGGGGGAGGGTGGAGAGACCCAGAGCCCAGGCAGGCGGTGGAGAGCGCTGCGGTGCGAAAGAGGGGCTGGTTTACTCTGATAAACATGTGCCCATGTCCATCAGCAGGCAAGATTCTTCTCAGGGCTGCCCGCCTGCTCACGGCCTTCCCTTTTCTCCTTGTTGTCGGCCCTCAGAACAGACACAAGATGGCCTCTCCGGCAGACAGCTGCATCCAGTTCACCCGACATGCTAGTGACGTTCTGCTAAATCTCAATCGCCTGAGGAGCCGGGACATCCTGACTGATGTTGTGATCATCGTCAACCGGGAACAGTTCAGAGCCCACAAAACTGTCCTGATGGCCTGCAGGTGAGGAGCGGCAAAGGACCAGTCTTGACCAGGGAAATGGTGGGTGGAGTAGTTGGACTGAGGTGGCCAGTTGTGGGGGTGCCAGTTGATGAACCTGCTCCAGCTGTCTTGTGAGGTGATAGTCTTGATAGCCAAAAGGACTCCGGTGTCAACCGGTGTCTCTTTTGTTTGTCATCTTATATGTTGCTTTTTGATCCAAACACTCCCCAAGAAACCTCCTCAAGGTAAAAGAGCATTTCTTCCTTTACCTTGGGGCAAGGTTCTACTGTCCCAATGGGTCTCCTCAGATCTGCACCAGCCATTTTGCTGGCACAGGTTCACGGAGAGTAAGGGTGAGGGAATGGGGGAAGGAATGGGGTTTTGATCACGATGCATGTCAAAGCTGCGAGTATCCGCCCCTCCCTGCCTCTCCCTGCCCCATTTGTCCTGCTGCCCACCTCCCGCAGAGCCTTCCTTGCACTCCTCCTGGCAGCCTGTAGCAGGTCCCAGTACTGCTGTTGATTGTGGCAGCGTGTCCAGTATGGCCTCTGGTGGCACACTGCGCCAGCCACCATATGACCTTTTACAACCGCGGAACTGCTATTCTGCTATCACGAAGCCCAGTTACGCTTGGGCTGTTAACTGCTCCCGTGCAGGAGGAATCATGTGAATGGTGCACTCAGAATAATCTTGCGTCCTGCTTCTTCTTTCCTTCCTTCATAAATCCAAATGCTTTGAGGATGTTGTCTTTCTGTCCTTCCAGTGGCCTTTTCTACAGCATCTTCACGGATCAGCTGAAGTGCAATTTGAGCGTTGTCAATCTGGACCCTGAGATCAACCCCGAAGGATTTGGCATCCTCTTGGAATTTATGTACACCTCCCGCCTCAACTTGAGGGAGAGCAACATCATGGCTGTCATGACCACTGCCCTCTACCTGCAGATGGAACACGTTGTGGACACTTGTCGGAAGCTGGTCAATTCCAGGTGAGCTGCAGCTTGGGCACCTCAGGTGGTGGTCACCATGAACTTTAATGCAGCTTATTCCCAAATGCAGAGTAGACCAAAGACTGCCCTCCTGCCTTGTATACACTTGGGGACCCAGAAGGCTGATATGGTGCTGTACTGCTGCCTGTACTACTGCTATAACAAGTTCAAGCCCCAAGGACGGGCACACAGGACGGTGCATTTTGGAGGCTTCCCCAGTATCAAAGAAAGCCTTGCCCGATGGAGCCCTCTAGATTTCAAGGCTGCTTCTGAAGCCTTGCAGAAGGTGGTTTGGGACTCGGTTGCATCTCTTATATCGGCGCCATTGGGATGACCCCGTGTTTGGCACACAGGGCTCCAGTGGTGGGAGGGGGATCATAGTCTATGCATCCTATGTAGTCTATGCATTTGGTTGCCGCATCTCAAAAAAGACATAGTGGAAATGGAAAAGGTGCAAAAGAGAGCGACTAAGATGATTACGGGGCTGGGGCACCTTCCTTATGAGGAAAGGCTACGGCGTTTGGGCCTCTTCAGCCTAGAAAAGAGACGCCTGAGGGGGGACATGATTGAGACATACAAAATTATGCAGGGGATGGACAGAGTGGATAGGGAGATGCTCTTTACACTCTCACATAATACCAGAACCAGGGGACATCCACTAAAATTGAGTGTTGGGCGGGTTAGGACAGACAAAAGAAAATATTTCTTTACTCAGCGTGTGGTTGGTCTGTGGAACTCCTTGCCACAGGATGTGGTGATGGCATCTAGCCTAGACGCCTTTAAAAGGGGATTGGACAAGTTTCTGGAGGAAAAATCCATTATGGGGTACAAGCCATGATGTGTATGCGCAACCTCCTGATTTTAGAAATGGGTTATGTCAGAATGCCAGATGCAAGGGAGGGCACCAGGATGAGGTCTCTTGTTATCAGGTGTGCTGCCTGGGGCATTTGGTGGGCCGCTGTGAGATACAGGAAGCTGGACTAGATGGGCCTGTGGCCTGATCCAGTGAGGCTGTTCTTATGTTCTTAACTACAATTCCCAGGAAGCCTTGTAGATCTCTTATCTGGTGTGCTCCCTGGGGCATTTGGTGGGCCGCTGTGAGATACAGGAAGCTGGACTAGATGGGCCTATGGCCTGATCCAGTGGGGCTGTTCTTATGTTCTTAACTACAATTCCCAGGAAGCCTTGTAGATCTCTTATCTGGTGTGCTCCCTGGGGCATTTGGTGGGCCGCTGTGAGATACAGGAAGCTGGACTAGATGGGCCTGTGGCCTGATCCAGTGAGGCTGTTCTTATGTTCTTAACTACAATTCCCAGGAAGCCTTGTAGATTTCTTATCTGGTGTGCTCCCTGGGGCATTTGGTGGGCCGCTGTGAGATACAGGAAGCTGGACTAGATGGGCCTGTGGCCTGATCCAGTGAGGCTGTTCTTATGTTCTTAACTACAATTCCCAGGAAGCCTTGTAGATCTCTTATCTGGTGTGCTCCCTGGGGCATTTGGTGGGCCGCTGTGAGATACAGGAAGCTGGACTAGATGGGCCTATGGCCTGATCCAGTGGGGCTGTTCTTATGTTCTTATGTTCTTATGCATCAGCCTTAAGAGTTGGGAAAGCATGTAATGGAATGACAAGAACTCTGTTCTAAGTGTCAGTCCCCGTGTGCTGCCCAATGACTCAGGCCTTGGATCACTCCTTGCCTGTGAGGAGGGGACCGGTTTGCTGAGGTGGGGCCCTTGGGTGGGACTTGGGATGCAGAGCAGCTGTAACACCAGCAGGGGTTAATGTTCCAGCTGTTCAGTGCCTACAGTAGCGAACAGGCTGTTCTTCTCCCTTCTAGAGTTCCTCTTGCCCATCGCGTCTAAATTTAGGGGTGGACTGACGAATCTGGGGCATTCTAAAATATTCCCTGGCTCAGTTACAAAAACTGCATCAAGGAACATCTTTGGAGAGTGTTTTGTGCTCCTTGTATTCCCAGGTTCAGATTTACCAAATCCTTTTCTGCTTGAGCTACTGAGATTGGCCTCTCCCACCATTCCTTCCCCAGAGCAGGAAGGCAAAAATGCCTGTATTGGTCTACAGAAGGGCTGTGACTAATACATTTCTTGCTGTCCCGTCCCCCCTGCCCCGCCTTCTTTTTCTCTTGGTGGATGTAGTGAAGCAGAGATGATCTCTGCTGCGAAAGCTCCCCGGGAAGAGTTCTTGGCCAACCGGATGCTGAGCCACCCAGACGTGATGACCTACAGGACCAGGGAACTGTCAGAGACCAGCATGCCCCTTCGGAACGGGCCTATTTGCGATGGGCGACCCTTTGCCCCTGGCCTGTACGGTGGCCTGTCAGGTTCCCCCATCGCCTACACTGGATACAGCCCCATGCCTGTCGGCGGCTACCTCTTCTCTGATGAGGATCTCCGAGAGGCCAGACTGCCCCTATCGGATGTTTCAAGAGCCAACCCTTTCCCCCGGGAACGAGCGCCACCCTGCACTGGCTCCCGAGTGAGTGTCACCGAGTACACCAGAGCTGTCACTGACGTCTCACCTAGCATGTGCCACACCGTTGTCTACTCTCCCAAAGAAACTGCTGCAGAAGAAGTCAAAAGTGACCTGCGCTACAGCACCTCTGCTGCTCCAAAGTCTGCTGCCCCTCTGGCCTGCAACAATGTCTACTTTGCCTGTGATAAAGCTGGAAAGGAAGAGGAGAGACCCCCAACGGAGGAGGAGATGGGCCAGCATTTTGAACAAACCAACGCACTGATGAACCGCAAGGTTCTCATCAGCCCCCAGAGCCCCCAGAAGTCTGACTGCCAGCCCAATTCGCCAACCGAATCCAGCAGCAGCAAGAATGCCCGCATTGGTCAGAGTGCTGGCTCTCTCTCTGCCAAGAGCCCCACGGACCCCAAGGCTTGCAACTGGAAGAAGTACAAGTTCATTGTCCTCAACTCGCTCAACCAGAGTGCCAAGCAAGACAGCCCTGAGCAGAATGAGCCAGGGACTCTTTCTCCCTACATGCCCTCCCTGACCTGCCAACAGCCCACAGAGCCAGAGAACTTGGATGCACAGTCGCCAACCAAGATGAGCGTCGGTGGAGAAGACTCAACCATCCCCCAAGCAAGCAGGCTGAACAACATTGTCAACAGGTACAAATGTGGTTAGTTGTTTGGGTTTAAACTGGCTGAAAATTCAGTGACTTTGGCATGAAGCAGAAGAATGGAGAAAGGGTGGTGTTGGGGGTAGTTAGGACGGGCGCTGGCCAAGAATCCACACCCATCAAAAGGCCCAACCGACCAGGCTGACCTTGGAACCTCAGGTGCCAGTGCTTCGCATGCCTTCAGGGGGTAGATAGGGATGCCATGCAAGGCCCAATGTTGGAACAGGACAGAGAGCAGGAGTCCTCTTCCTCCCATCATGGGGGCCATAGACCTGGAGCAGGGTCGGCCTAGTCCCTCCAGTCTTGTCAGTCAAAGGCAGGCTAGGAATGAGAAAATGAATATGCCTGCCCCATTATTACATTGAATTCAAATCCTATCCTGATATGCTGTGGCCTTCTGAGGGTATTTAACCTTTAACATATGAATTGTTGGATTAAAAACTTTTTCAAAGTGATAAAAACAACTCCCCCATTAATCAGGCAACACGATTGATTTTTAACGATTGATTTTTAATGAATAATTTGTTATGTAGTAATAAGCAATGGGAAGCATTTCCTTGTCCTTTACTTGCTCACCAGAGGGAATGCTTCTGAGATGCATCGAAATAGGAGAGATGCATACACCATTGAGCAGAGGAACAAGTGTCCTCTTCATGTGCGCATGTATGCAAATTGGGTTTTTAATCAAATGGAGTTTTGAAAGCACAGTCTTGTATGTGCTTGGAAGGAAGTTCAGTATGTGTGTGGGGAAGGGTTAGGATCAGAGCTGAAGATTTCTTAACTGGATGACAACCTTCCAGTCTCCTGCAGCAAGTTACTTATAGACTCTAATTGCATGACCTTATTTCCTGCACAGGTCACTCAATGGGTCCCCTCGGAGCAGTGAGGGTCAGTCCCCTTTGTACCTGCATTCATCCAAGTGCAGTTCCTGTGGTTCACAATCCCCCCAGCATTCTGAGATGTGCCTTCATACCCCTGGCTCAAACTTCGGAGAGGAGATGGGGGAAACTCAGTCCGAATATTCGGATTCCAGTTGTGGTAAGTCCAGGGACTGTTTAGGCCTTTCTGTTTAGTGTGATTTCCCTGCTGAGCAGACCTACCCTGATTTTACCCTCTTCTTCCTCCTCCCACCTGTTCTCCCAAACATACCAGCACCCACAGATGAATCCCTGTTCTTGAACAGAATTGTGCCCAGATGGAACCGCTCTCCTGCACCACCTCTGTGGGTGGAGAAAAAATGTTAACATTGGAGGGTTTTTCTATGCAGTAGTTTGAAACAGCAAAATCCTATTGGTTTGCTGCTGGAAAATAATCTTCCGCTACAACTCTGGTTCCCAACCGCAAGACCCCAAGAAGTGGTCTGCAAAGTCCCAAGAAAAAAAAGATTGCCCTTGATTACTTCCAGTGTGCCCCCCCATGGACCCGCAGAGAATGAACTACTCACAGCCAGCAACAAAATCAGCAACCCTCAAATCTTCACTGTAAAGAATACATCTAATAAATCTCTCATTTTGACACATTTAATGGTATTTTTTATGTGAAGGGGTGGGGGTTGCAGGCAGGGCCCATTGGGGATAAGGGGTAATTTGTACCTGGGCCTAGGGTCAAAAAAGGAGCCAAAGGAGGGGACCCAGAAATGTTCTGGGATCTTATATTTTCCAATCTCAGTCTGAACTTGCTGCCCACATGGGATGCTGGATGCACGGCGGCTGCCGCAAGCCATACGTAGCGGGCCAAGGAGTGCCTACGCGACACGAAAGTTTGGGAACCGCTGCCCAACACCCACCCACCCGGCCTGCGTCCTGCACAGGTTTTTTCTCCACATTCCAAATATGCTTTTTGAGGTCTGGAGCCTTTTGAAGCTAAAGTAACAGAAATCCATCACATTGAATGTGTTAATTACATTGAAACGTGCGCCTGTTCAGTCCAATCTGAAGAGTCCAAATCTTTGACCTTTGCTCTCGGACCAGGCGCAACAGGCTGGGTGGTGGGGTGGCAGAGCCCTTTGCAATCCTGCTAGATCACAAGGTGCCGCACAAACCTCTCTTGCCAGGGCAGACATGTTTCTGCATGTACATGTGCCCCCCCCTTATCAATGGGGGATACGTTCCAGGGTCCCCTTCAGATATAGAAACCGCGAATGCAGGGGAACCTTATCTCTGTGCCTGCTGCACCCCGACCTTCATTTTTATTCATACCAGGAGCTCCAAGAATGAATGTCTCTTGCTTTTCAGGATGCAATGAGCTTGAAATTTATAGATTATTTTCTATAAGGCAGGCAGCCTGCATACTAGGGGGACGCCAGCAGAACATGAACAGGAACTTCCTGCTTTGCTGAGTCCTATGCTTATTGTGTATAAAGCAACATCAACAACAGCACACCGTTTGCCACTGGCCAGGATGGGAGAGCAGGGTTGACCCTTCTGCGAGTAGTGTTCCAAGTGCCACTGAGTATTTATTCTGGAATTCCCCTGGAACTCCAGCTCGGTGAATGCCGCCCCAGCAAGCGTGCAGGTGTCCCCTTTGTGTGCCTCTGACGAGCTCCTCTCACGTGCCGTCCCCTCTTCCTCTCTCGGTCTTTGACAGAAAACGGGACCTTTTTCTGCAACGAGTGCCACTGCCGGTTTTCGGAAGAGGCTTCTCTCAAGAGACATTCCCTCCAAATGCACAGCGACAAACCCTACAAGTGTGACCGCTGCCAGGCCTCCTTCCGCTACAAGGGGAACCTAGCCAGCCATAAAACCGTTCACACAGGTACTGCCTCATGAAATGTGCTTCAGGTGACCCAAGGAACTGGCCCAGAGCTGCTGTCCGTTGTGGGGAGTGAAACTAACTGAGGAGCTGTGTGGCCCGGGCTAGGATGCAGTGGTGTAGCTGGAGGGGGGCGGAGCGCCCAGCCTGGTGGGGACCCTCGGTGGGGTGGGCAAGTGGCCTCTCCCTTTGGGGTCATTCCCGCTGAGGGTCCCCGCCAGGCTGGGCGCTCTGCCCCCCTCCAGCTACACCACCACTAGGATGCCAGTCTGGCCGTCCCTTCCCTCCCGTGCAAAACAGGAACAGTGGGTACCCCTTCTTTCAGGCTACAGCAGGGCCAAGTGTAGTAAATGAGTGAAGCAAATATCTTGCTGGTCCCCCAAAAAGAAACTGCTGTCCCCTTGCTGGAAGCACTTTGAGTGCTGGCTGCTTAATGCAGGAGGACCTTCCTGCATTAAGACAGGACAACAATAATAACTGGTATTACAATCAGTTAAAACTATCGGGGAAAACAAATGTTCAGCAAATGGTATCAATTCAATGTCAAAATATGGGCTGCCCTGCAGGATTTTGATGTGGCTGATGGGCTTTTTTGTCTGTTTTGCAAGTTGTAAGAAGTTGGATACTGTAGAGGGGGTGGTCTGGGAGATGCGCAGAAAGCAATGAAACTGCCCGCTGCAAGTCTGCATCATCATGCATCTGTGTTTTCAGCAAGTCTCAACACTGAGGATTGGAACTTATGTGCGTCCCCCCCCCCAAAAAAAAGCTGCTGCTATATTAATAATTCCACATTTCCTCTAAAATGGACTGAACTGAAACCCTTCCTTGATAGCGTGTTCAGTTGAAACTGTCATAGCTCAGGTGCTCATGTTCTGTGTGCTCTGTGAACTTGAGGCTGTGTAAAACTTCTAAACTGCTTGCTTGAAAATGCCAACGGATTTTTTGTGGATGCACTGCCCGGTGTCTATCTCTGATGGTGCTAAACAGGCCCTGTTTGTTTGTTTGTTGAGACAGGCGAGAAACCTTATCGCTGCAGCATTTGCGGAGCCCAGTTCAACCGGCCAGCTAACCTGAAGACCCACACCCGGATCCACTCTGGAGAGAAGCCCTACAAGTGTGAGACCTGTGGTGCAAGATTTGTCCAGGTTCGTGTGCTGGAGGGAGAAGATGCTCCTATCAGTGTTTGGTTTGAACAGCACCACTCACATACCTGACACTTTGTTGAGGGAATTGCTGGTTCCTGCTCCAGGGGCTTCCCATCTTCGTTTTTGACTCGGGGATAATGATGGAGGGAGAGGAGGGACCTGGAGGCAGGTGAGGCAGGCTCAGTTGTTGCTGCCAAACTTATTTGGCACGGTGCCAAAGGCGGGTTTCCAGAAGGTCTTCCAGAATGGTCACCTGTGGTGGGAGGACTATAACCTGGTGGCAGGCTCATGCAGGCACTTGCTTTACAGGCAGAAGGGTCTTGGCTTGACCAATAGCAGGCCAGGGCGAGACCTCTGCCTGAGACCTTGGAGAGTCAGAGTCAGTGAGAGTCAACTGTTTTGACCCAGTGATTCTCCTGTTCTTGCCATGGTGTGGCTTCATTCAGGTGGAAAGTTGGTTCGTCTTGTCACTGACCATGAAACAAAGCTACCTATTCAGGGATCTTCACTATCTGTGCAGTTAAAATGTTGCACCAAAAAAATCTGCATTAGTTTCTGCAACTCTATTGTCTTTTCTCCAGTATGCACATTTGATTCTGGCTCTGCTCTCCATGGAGAGTGAATGACACTCAAGGGCACATCCTGTCACTCATCACCCTTCCTGCTACTCAGATTTCACCAATCATTGTTCCACAAACTGTCAGTCATTTCTCTATAGCCTCCAGGACTAGAGGCTTGTTATTATTTGAAATTGAAAGCAGAGCTGTTTGAGAATCTGATTTTTGCACCTTGTACCACAGTTTGTGTGCTTGTCTTCTCATGATGTTGTCTCACACAATCCCTGGCTGGACAATTTCCCCTGGCTAGTAGCAAGGGGAGATAAGGCCCACTTGATCAGTCACTACAGCTCAGCAGCATTCCACGTGGGTGCAACCACAGATAGGGCAGCTCCCTAGCTCAGCAATTTTCAACCAGGGTTCTGTTGTGCATTGGTGTGCTGCAAAAGGTTTGCAGGTGTGCCGTGGGAGTTTGGAGCACAGCAGTAGAAAATCACTGAAAATCTTCAGGGTTCTGTTTTTAGGGCGACTGTCTGTAATAATAAATTGTCAGCCCATCTTCCTCCACCGGCTCTGCTGACAATTCATTACTACAGACAGTTGCCCTCAGAAACCAGAAGAGTCTCCCAGAAGTGACATCACAAGAGGCAATAACCACAGAGAAGACCGTATAGGTCAGTGCCTCTGTGCCATGAAAAGAAAAACATTGAAAATCGCTGCCCTAATGTGCCTCTTATGGGGAGTTTCATGTTTGGGCAGAAGGGTGGGTTTGCCCTGTGGGATCTTTGTCTTGGTGTCTCTTCCACTGGAAGGATTCTTTCTTGATTCCTGTTCGGAGCTGTGTAACCCTGAAAGGCAACAGCTCTGATGGACGAGCAGGCAATGTCTTCTTGGCTCCAGACCCTCTGAAGTCTAGACGCCCAGCAGGAAACGCTGGCTGAATTCAGTTCTGTATTCTTGGGTGTGGCAGAGGTGGGTTTGGCCACCTGCCTGTTGCCTTTCAGGGCAAGTGGTTTGAGCATCACCTTGCCTGTCTCCAGCCACAGAACTGACCCTCAAAAGCCTTGCGTGCCGGGGGAACCGTATCCCTAACTCCACCATTTGTTTGCCAGGTAGCGCATCTCAGAGCTCATGTGCTGATCCACACTGGCGAAAAGCCCTACCCATGTGAGATTTGTGGGACACGCTTCAGGCACCTGCAGACACTCAAGAGTCACCTGCGGATCCATACTGGAGAGAAGCCCTACCATGTAAGTTGGTCCTCTGTGTTCTGCTGGCCATCCCAGTGACTATCAGCTGCTTTTGGCACTGGGACCCGCTTTTTAGAATGAGAATCTGTCAGGACCCACCAGAAGTGATGTCATGACCGCAAGTGACATGACCAAGCAGGGAAAGTTTTAACAATCCTCGGCTGCAATCCTACCCACACTTACCCAGAAGCAAGTCCCATTGACTTAAGAGAATCTTAAGTAGCTTGTCAAAAGTACAGGTCTGGAACATTTGTACATACCACGGTAGCATCAAGCCTAATATATTACAAATAAAATATGGAAATGAATGGGGACCCACCTGAAATTGGCTCATGACCCACCTAGTGGGTCCCAACCCATAGTTTGAGAAATACTGAGTTAAGCAATTAAATGTTGCAGCTCTTTCTTCATTGTTTTTGTTTGCTTTCCATTTCTCCCTCCCCCTCCTTTTTCAGTGTGAAAAGTGCAATCTGCATTTTCGCCATAAAAGCCAACTTCGCCTCCACCTCCGCCAGAAGCACGGCGCCATCACCAACACCAAGGTGCAATACCGCGTTTCACAGGCAGAACCTGCCCCGGAGCTCCCCAAGGCCTGCTGAAGAGGAGGGAACTGTGCCTCTGTTGGACAAGGAGGGCCGGCCTAGGAAGGACGATGGGGGGGGGGGGAGAAATGTTGTCCAAAGGAGACTCATAACACTTTAGAGAACTTGTTTGGCTGCGTTTTTGTGTTTTGTTTGTTTTTGGCCACACAATGGAGTGCCTCTAGAAGCCCAGAGTGCAGACAGGTGGAGAGGGGAAAAAAATACACGGGTTTTATTTTATTATGCTTTGTTTCCCAATTATGTGAATTTTGTTCTTTAAAAAAACAGGGGCGTGTGTGTGTGTGTGTGTGTGAGAGAGAGAGAGAGAGAGGTTGGGAAAAAGACCTTTCTTTCACCCTTCATGACCAGAAGATGAGGAATGTATATTATTTTATGGGAACAAATATTTCTTTTTATGCAAAATTGTACATTTTAACAAAAGAGAAAGAGATTGTATATGCTATAAAAGTGGAGAGGGCTTTAACTTTTTAACCAAAGGTGAAGGAATCTATGGCAGAGTTGTAAATATATGAATATATATATATTAAAATTATATTAAAATATAAACCTTTAAAAAGATATATTAAATATATATATAATGCATTAAAGTCTCAAGTCAGTGTCTGCAGGCAGACAACTGTCTAAGAGCCTTTATTGTGACAGAGCACTTAACAAGATATTTTAAAGTATTGCATCCGTATTAGTGAGAAAATATTTTGTCTAAGAGCATTTGAGTGTGTATTTGTATTTTTTTGCAAGTGACGGTTTACAATTTACAAAAAAAGTGTGTATTAAACCAACAAAGGTGCGGAAGGAATTTAAAATAATATAAAGGGTATTTTTTGTTTTGTTTTGCAGTCTGTATATATGTACAATGTTTGGGGTTTTATTTTTGTTTTCTCGCAGTGCCTTTCTTTTCAGCGTACGGACTAAAACGAAAGCCCAGTTTGAGGTACGGGATGAAATTGCAAAAAGGGGTCTTTGCAGACTCTTGATGGAGACTGTCAGGTGTTTTTTTTTTTTTCTTTTATTAAAAAACTTTTTTTGTCTTCTTTTATACACTTGTGTTACAATCAGTCGATCTCGGGTGACAGGGTTTGGGCTGTGACAAACTGCATTCATGCATTCTGTAAAAATATAGCTGTACAAATCCAAGAATAAAATGGCCAAAAGCAGACCTGGCCGAGCCTCTACCTGACTCTTTTTCTTCTCTCCCCAGTTCCCCCTGCCCTCAAAGAGCTGCGTTGCCTGGGAAGGGTTATTGAGCACTTGTTCAACTTTTGATGTAACACATTCCACAAATGGGGCAGATCAAAAGGTGGTTCCAGTTTCTCTGCATATCCCGCTCCAAATACCAGTGGCATTTGTGGGGAGGGGGGCAAAGTGCTAAGTTTTGCAGGGTGCCTCAACGTCCCTGTAAGCTGCCATTGCCAACAGCGCCATTCAGGGCTCAAATGGCACCGCTGGTGAGGGGAAGGGGCAGCTTACAGGGTGCGTCAAGGTGCCCTACAAAACCTAACATTCCTCCCCCCCCCCAGCCTGGAACACCACTGCCAAATACCAGGTTGAATACTGGAATTCGGGCAGAGAGGAATGCAGTCCAGAAAGATCCCAGGGAACGGCAAAGGAACAGAACTGGGAAAACTGAGGGGCTTTGATTTGAGTTCTTCAAAAGATTTTTGCTCTAAGCAATTTCCTAACTTTCTAAAATGTTACCTCACTAGTTCATTCATGGATTCTTTACATGAATTCCTTTGCATTCTTCCATGCAGTGCTATCTGTATGTACCAGCAAGACACCTGGATCCCCTCCCCCACTTAATTCGATGATCTCTGTTGGCTTCCCTAGCCTTTCTACATCCAGTTGACAAACTTTTGTGTTTTAGCTTAAAAAAAAAAAATCATTCATTTGCTGCTCCACTTTTTCTCCTTTGCTTTCATTTTGTTCTCCCCCTTTATGCTCCTTGCATTTTTCTAATTATCTCTTTTTAACTGGTTGATATGATGCTGCCCTCCCTCCTTCTCCATGACAGCAAGAGTACAGACCAATGGGGAGTGTGTGTGTCTCCCCCACCACCAGTGGAGACTAAGGAGCACGAGGATGCTGGAGACCTCAAGCCCTGCAAGTAGAGAGGCTTCTCCCCCACTCCTCTGCAGCTTCCACCCTTAGGCCAGCTGCGGTGAGAAGCAACCGGAATAGGAAGACAGGATTCCTGTCTGCTCATAAAAGGACAACAAGTGTGATCAAGGCAAAGTTTTTGCTGCAGTCTCAACAATAGAGCAGCATCTGAAAATGAAACATGTGAGTGTGATTTTTCCACCATCTGCTCCATTGTAAGTGATCCAACAGACAGCCGCTAGTGGAGTCTGGCTACACCAGTTGGTTCACTGTCTGTCCTGGAGTTTGCAAAACCACAAGTAACTGTCTGGGAGGAGGTGGGCAGCAATCTCAAAGAACAGCAGCACTGATCATGGCAGGCAGGCTGCGGGCTCCCCTGGGGACTGTGCAGCATCACTGGGGGCAAAAAGCTACACACAAAGAGTAACAAGGAGCAGCAGCAGCAGCAACATGTCCACTGAATGGAGAAACTTCCTTTGAGTTTGTAGGGAGAGTGGCGCCACCAGCATGCACATGCAATGGTACCAAGTCGGCACTGTGGCTTGAAGTATCACCTTCCTCCCTCATCCCCCTGTATGTGCTCTAGGTGCGCATGACACAAGGCCAAGCAGGTGCAGCTCTGTGCCATGCACCTGGACCTTGGAACTTTGGTCTTCCTGGCAGTGCCTTTTGCAGTGGGGCTGTGGGGGGTTCTGCCAGCGGTCCTGGTGATTTGATGGGTCTGAATAAGTTTGCATTTATATATATTGTTTATATATATTGTTGTTTTGAAGTTGATATGGAGGCCAGAGGAAGTCAGGGAATTAGAGGACAAGTCCTCTCCTGGATTGAGAACTGGTTGGAGGCCAGGAAGCAGAGAGTGGGTGTCAATGGGCAATTTTCACAATGGAGAGAGGTGAAAAGCGGTGTGGCCCAAGGATCTGTCCTGGGACCGGTGCTTTTCAACCTCTTCATAAATGACCTGGAGACAGGGGTGAGCAGTGAAGTGGCTAAGTTTGCAGACGACACCAAACGTTTCCGAGTGGTGAAGACCAGAAGTGATTGTGAGGAGCTCCAGAAGGATCTCTCCAGACTGGCAGAATGGGCAGCAAAATGGCAGATGCGCTTCAATGTCAGTAAGTGTAAAGTCATGCACATTGGGGCAAAAAATCGAAACTTTAGATATAGGCTGATGGGTTCTGAGCTGTCTGTGACAGATCAGGAGACAGATCTTGGGGTGGTGGTGGACAGTCGATGAAAGTGTCGACCCAATGTGCGGCGGCAGTGAAGAAGGCCAGTTCTATGCTTGGGATCATTAGAAATGTATTGAGAACAAAACGGCTAATATTATAATGCCGTTGTACAAATCAATGGTAAGGCCACACCTGGAGTATTGTGTCCAGTTCTGGTCACCGCATCTCAAAAAAGACATAGTGGAAATGGAAAAGGTGCAAAAGAGAGCGACTAAGCTGATTACGGGGCTGGGGCACCTTCCTCATGAGGAAAGGCTACGGCGTTTGGGCCTCTTCAGCCTAGAAAAGAGGCGCCTGAGGGGGGACATGATTGAGACATACAAAATTATGCAGGGGATGGACAGTGGATAGAGAGATGCTCTTTACACTCTCACATAACACCAGAACCAGGGGACATCCACTAAAATTGAGTGTTGGAGGGTTAGGATGGACAAAAGAAAATATTTCTTTACTCAGTGTGTGGTTGGTCTATGGAACTTGCCACAGGATGTGGTGATGGCGTCTGGCCTGGACACCTTTAAAAGGGAATTGGACAAGTTTCTGGAGGAAAAATCCATGATGGGTTACAAGCCATGATGTGTATGTGCAACCTCCTGATTTTAGAAATGGGCTATGTCAGAATGCCAGATGCAAGGGAGGGCACCAGGATGAGGTCTCTTGTTATCTGGTGTGCTCCCTGGGGCATTTGGTGGGCTGCTGTGAGATACAGGAAGCTGGACTAGATGGGCCTATGGCCTGATCCAGTGTGGCTGTTCTTATGTTCTTAATGGGGTTTGCCACATAGCTTGACACCAGGCAGCGGGACACAAGTGTCTAGATCAGGGGTCTCCAAGCATTTTGGCCAGAGGGCTGCATCAAATATCTGGCATCATGTTGAGGGCTGGAAAAAAAATTTAAATATAAAATTTATATAAATAAATTAGAGAGGAAACTTAGATGAGTGAATAAATAAATGAATGGGCTCATTCCTTCAAACTCTCTGGCCCTTAGAACACCCTCCAGACGCAACCAGAGCACAGTTCCAGTCATGTTTGGCCAAGTGGGCCAGAGGTTTTTAGGGGATAAAAGGCTGGCCACGGGCCAGAAAGAGGCTTGCTGCGCGCTGCATCTGGCCCCTGGGGCAGGGTTTGGAGACCCATGCTCTAGATGGTGGGGAAGTTTTATATTTTGAAATTTTATTATTCCAGCATGATTTGACTTGTTTACCCAACTCACTTTCTGTTCATTCTGAAGAGCTAGTTATAGGAACAGAGATTTACTAAAACTAGGAAATAGGGCTGATCCTAATTGGGATCCAAAGGTTGGAACTTTGATGTTGGTATAGCATCAGGCCCAGCTTAACACCCTCCCCATCCATGCGTGTGACCTCAGCCCAGGACTTTGTAATGAAATTGCTGCTACCATCCAGTGAAGAAAGCTCTGCCTCAACACCCCTTCGCTCTTTCCTTCCACATTCTTGGGGAGCACATGGAAGGGCCACATGCAACAGGACCTGGGCACATGAAAGAGACCTCGTGTGCATGCACAGTTGTATGAACACCATCATCCCCACACCATCTAGAACCCTGGTCATGCAGGAGTCTGGGGCACACAGACGCCTCTATGCACGGGTGGCTGTATGTCCATAACGGCCCCTGTGTATGGACAACTGTGCGTGCATTTTGAATTTTCTGCACTTTGTTGCCTCTTGGGGAAGATGCTATCCTAAAAGGTGGGATATACATGTATGAAAAATAACCACACCAACCAAGCAGCTTGGGGAACAGGAGCCAGACTGAAAGACTCCTGCTCGAGATCTACTTTGACATGTGCTGACATGGTAGCAGCACAGCCGGGACAGAAGTTCACCCCCTCCATGAGAATCAGGCTTGAGTTCATGCTACAAGACACAATACCCCTCGCGGTGCTCCTGTCTTTGCAAAAGCCACATATGGACCTCGGTCCCTGCAGAGAAGCAGCCTGCTGACAGCCACTGGCTTGGATGGCCTTAAAAGGGGCTTGGACACAACGCTGGGGGACAGATAGTGTGTGAGTGACTGTGATCTGCAGCAGCTTAATGGAACCTTCCACTTCAGGGCCATCTGTACCAGGGACGTGGGGTGGGTGGAGAGGCAGGTGAGGCAGAGCCTCCCTGCTGGTCCTTCGAAAAGCGCCACTGTCGTGGGAAGTGCGCAAGCACTCACAACCCATGTGCAGGAGCATGTTGGTTGTGAAAGCCTGCATGCCTCCCGCGGCAGCGGGGCTTTTCAAAGGACTCCAGCAGGGAGGCTCTGCCTCACCTGCCTCTCCACCCACCCCACGTCCCTAACCTGTACCAGTTGCTGGGAGGGGAAGGCTCTTGCCCTCACACCCTGCTTGTAGCCATTCCAGGAAGCAGGCAGCTGGAAGGAATGGGCCATCACTCTGATCAAGATCATCACTCTGATCTCTTGTTGCCTCAAGCCAAACTAACCTTTCATCCGGAGCATATTATTGTAGGAAATATGTTTTGTTTCCATGTAACCTTGTTCCGTAAAATAAACATGCCCAGTTTCACTGACCAGGCATCGCTGCTATGTGTGCCTTATGACAAATCCCTTTCAACAACTTTCATCTTAAAAACCAAAGGATTGTATAAGCTGCTGAAGAGAACAGTGATTTCTAAAACGACCACAAGGTGGCGATTTAGGGCAAGATTTGAGTCCCCAACAACCAATGAATCCCAAATAGGTCTTTTATGGATTTGTCCGGCCCCAGCGGAAGGTTGAGACTAGTTTAGTAGGGAGGCTTGTGTGCCATCTGATCCTCCTGGTACGGGACATGGTTTGTGCTTGTGTACAAGATACATGAGGGGTCAGACCAGCAGTTGGCAGCAGTAGCATAGCTATGGGGGGGTGGCATGTTAAGAACTGCAAGCGCCATAACTCAGAGTGGTTCTGAAAGTGAGGGGGAGGGGCTGCTTACATGGCACCTTGTGGTGCCTCTCCCACCCCCTGTAGCCAATGCTACTTCTTGGCAGGCCTCAAAGCAGGGATTCTTAACCTTTTTTTGGCCACAGGCCCCTTTGAGAATGAAAGCTGTGACCCCTTCCCTGGTAAAATGGTCATAAACACACACATTTTGCACCTGGTTTGTGGACCGTGAAACCCATCCATGGGCCCCAGACCAGGCCTTTGTTGGCACCAACGGAGAAGCAAAAGGGCCCAATTTTAGAAACCCATTTGCCAAAGGTTTCCAGTTTTCCTGTTTCCAATTTTTTACCCAGCTTTCAGCAATATTTATCATTGCACTATTTTTCATGTTTGCTTTATTATCCTGTTTTCTTTCCAGGATGGGTGTGAAATGGGAGGGTCTGTCTTACAAAAGATAAAAGCCAGCAGTTATCTTGATCTGCCATCAACATGGATTCGGAACAGGTGGGCCCCTTCCTTGGTAAAGCAGAGAGCAGTAGTTAAGGGGGGAGGGGGAAACAAGGTCCTCCATACATCAGCAAAGCTGGAGACTAATTTTAGATGGTGCATTAAGTCAGTAGAAGGCAACATTTCAGGAGGGCCTATTTTTCCCTGGGACAAAGTCTCTTGATTAGGTAGCAGCAGATGATCTTCCTCTTGTTCTCCTTTCCTGTACTGCTAAATTGGCCATTCTCCAAAGCAGACCCAAACTGCAGGTCATGGTGTGAGCTACAGTGACACTGGATACCCATACTAGTGCCAATGAATCCATCACAAAGTCCTGAGCAGGTTGTCCAGTTCCCCAGAACTTTGCTCCTGGTCCTCAATTTTAGAAATGTTGAACACCTGCTATGTGGCCCAATGTCCAGGTGAGGGCAGCGCAACACCCAGTTTCTTAACTGCCCAGAAATGCAACACACAAGGCTGCCGTTCAGAGCAGGCCTTGTTTCTGAAGTGCCGCAATCAAACAGGGCCACACCAGGCTCAGAAGTCTCCTTACTGTCACTGGTGAACTGAACTAGATGCTTTGGCCAGGATACGGAAGGGCAGGAAAGAGCTACATGGGAGATCATGCAGACATCAAGGAGATCTCTAGCAGATCTCCTAGATGGCTGCAACCCAGCATGGAGTCCCATGTTCCTAAATCCCGCAGATTTCAAAGAGACCAGGACTCCATATGCTGGAGAGGGCGCCAGTTTGTAATATTAAGTGGAAAACCTATTCTACAAAGGGGAGGGGGGTCAGAAAAGGGCAACCAAAAGGACTGGTCCATGCCCTAGAGCAGCCATTTTTAACCACAGGGCCATGGCACATGAGTGGACCACAGGTGTGCCACAGAAATTTGGGAGAAGGTCATTAATTAGTCGGGCCAATGGGGGATGTGAGCCCCTCACTGGCAGTACAATGTGCCTTGTTAATTGTCGAAAACCGGATGGTGTGCCTTGACCATTGTAGTGCCTTGTCAGTGTGCCATGAGATGAAAAAGGTTGAAAATCACTACCCTAGAGTAGCATCTCATTAGACTACTGTAATGCACTCTATGTGGGGCTACCCTTGTAAATGGTTCAGAAACTGCAGCTAGTGGTTGCCAGGACCCGGTGGGTTGAACCTGCCATGCTGTTGTTCTGGTAGCTAAGCTGGCTGCTATTCCATTCCAAGCCCAATTCAAGTTGTTGGTCTTGACTTCATAAAGCCTATATGGCATAAATCCAGGACAACTTCAGGACCACCTTCTGTCAGATAATTCTGCACCCCCCCCTCGTGATCATCAGAGAGGGCCCTGGTTAGGATACCACGCCTATCTGAAGCCAAGACGATGGCGGCAAGGTGCAGGGCCTTTTCTGTTGTGGCACCACTTCTCTGGACGCTGTTACCAGGATATTTGAGAACAGTCTCCCTTTGTATTGTTTCCAGAGGGGTCTAAAAACTGATTTATTTCACTTGGCCTTTAAGGAGGGAGGGGGAATCTCCAGGGACCCTTTTGTCCCTGCTTTTATGCCATTGTTTTTATGCTGCTGCTGCTGTTTTAATATTTGTATTCTTTAACCCTGTATTTTTTAATTGCTTTAATCCCTTTTATTCATATACTTTTATTGTTGCATTTTTATGTTTAATTGTACACTGCCTTGAACATAGGAAAAGCGGCATATAAATCTTTTAAATAAATGAAGGTGTACTGTATAGCAAGGTGTACTGTATAGGTGTACTGTGCAGCCAGGAGATGTGCTGATGGCCCCCAGTTTGGATGCCTTGAAAGAAGATCAGACGAAGTCCCAAAGGAGGTCCCACTGACTGACCTGACTGTTCTCAGCTGTGCTGCCTCAGGGTGGGGCAGAGAGGGAAGAATCTGCCTGGGCTGATTCTGCTGGACCGTTTTGTGGGAATCCTCTCTGGGCTGTGGATTGTTGAAGGCATTTGAGTTTCTGTGAAGGTGATCATATCCATCTGTTCCGCCACTCTTTGTTTTCATCCCACTTTGTTTGATGCTTTATTGTTTTTAGTCATTTTCTTGTTTGCTGCTTTCGATGGTTTGTAAGAAAAGTGGGGTACAACTTTTAAAAATAACTTTTTAAAACAAGAGGCAATTGGTGCACACAATAGTTTAATTCATCTTTAAGATGCCTGCCCCAGAAATCCTGCCCCCCACAATGCCATCAGACTTTCATGGAACTCTCAGGATTTTCTGTATATTTGAATATGGGTTTGTTTGTTTTTTAATTTATAAAGCCCCTTCTGTTTGTTGCTGTTGTTGTCTTACTTCATTACAACCTATACTGGGCTGGTTATACTCTGCAATTCAGAATCTAGCCAAGATCCTGGGAACCACAGAGATATTGTCGAATTATTCTTGATTTTCCAAGCAACCTTGTTTTCTGGACCTGAGCTGGTGTAATTTGCCCAAGGCCAAGAATGTCAAGGTGCTTCTTCGGACTTCTAAGCATTGCTCTAAGGCAGTGGTTTTCAGACTTTTTCAGCCTGTGGTTCCCATGATCCCTGTGGCCATTGGCCACAGCTCCCCATTACATCACCCCACTTCAATTACCCCCCCCCAGATTGGGATAAAGGTGTTATAATTATACAGACAGCCATAGAAAAAGTGAATTTGAAGGCACCAAGGAACAAAAAACTGGAGAAGTCAAATCTGCAGTGGAGCTGCCAGGACCCTGGGCTTGTTAGCAGCAAACCTGGAGGATTTTGGAAAGGGACTTTTTTGTTTCTTGTGAGGGGGAGGGGAGAAGTGAAGAAACTTGCTGGGGGGGACTTGTTTTGAGTGATTCTGCTTATTGCAAACTGATGAGAAAAAGAGACCCAGGCTGCAATCCTAAAAACTCTTTCCTGGGAGTAAGACTCATTGACCACAATGGGGCTTACTTCTGAGTAGGCATGCATAGGATCATGCTTCCAGAGACCGTTTGTCTTATAGTAGCAGCCAATGTGGGATGCCAAAAAGAGAAAAGTCAGGAGAAAAAAAGGGGATGGCTGAAAAGTAATGTGTATTTTTATTTTTTAATCATGTTTGGAGACAAAGCTTGACTGATCAAGTGTGGCTTTTTTCTTTTTGGGGGTGGAAGGAAGAAGACAATGGTGATGATCCTTGGGTAAGATGACAGTGTGAGACCACAACCCACCACCAAAGGGCTCACACAACGCCCTGATTGAAACACACACAGATGCCACTCTACTTCCCCCAGACTAGACAGAGGAATGCAGGCATTTGGACCCTCCCCCCACTCCATGACTAAGAACCGGAAAAAAATTTAATTTACATTTCAAATTTGAATAAATTTATATAAATGAATTTATTAGACATGGAACTTATATGAATGAATGAAGGTTTTGCAGTAGCTTAAGGCCTGTAAAAGGCCTTGCACAAAGCAAGGCCAGCCTTTCCTTCGCTGCCACTGCTGCATCACAGACGTGAAATAGCAAGTAGTGGAGGGAGCCCTCGTCCCACAGCTCAGGTGAGAGGTTGAACAGTTGTCCTCACACTGAGAGCAGTTGTGTTGGGCCAGCACAGGCTTCAGCAAGTCTTTGGAGGGCCAGAGGCTCATTGGAGACTGGGGGCTCCCCATGGGCCGGATTGGGAGCCCCCGAGGGCCGCAAGTGACCCCCAGGCCAGGGTTTGGGCACCCCTGTTCTAGATATTTGTTAGTCTGCAGTCTGAAGTCTCAAAGGATCTTTGCTTAGTTGTTCTCTATGTTTTTATCAGGTTTCTGATCCCAGGAATTTCAGTGTGAAGGAAAATTGTAATATTTTCAAAGATTTCAGTGCACAAGAGCTGCAACTCTTCCATGATGTTTTTTCTAGTCAGTTTGGGCGATCTTACTACAGGCACCGACTAGATCAGTGGTTCCCAACCTTTAGGAGACCGTGGACCACTGAGACAAAAATTGGAATTGTCGCAGACCACATGCAACCCCTCACCCCCGTACACAAAAAATACATTAAAATTTGTAATATAGGCAGCCTTCATCATCCATGGGGGTTTCGGAACCCCCACAGATAAGGAAAACTGTGGGTATTCAAAACCTGTGGTTGCCCCCCAACTCAACTGGAGCTGAGCTCCAGTCAGTCTGTAGGCTCTTCTGAAGCCCACAGAGGCCATAAGCATCTGCCCGCACCCTCTGCAGGCTTCAGAATGAAGCCCGGACTCATTTAAAGGTGACATAAAGGACTCATTTTGGCAGAGGCCGTGGGCAGATGCACACAGCCTCTGTGGGCTTCAGAAGAGCCTCCAGAGGTGAGAGGAGCACAGCCCCCTTTGCCTCCAGAGGCTCCAGCCAGAGGCCCACACCACGGGTTACATGGGCATCCTGTAAGACTAATTTATTTATCCTGTAAAATTTATTAGTTAAAGAGAAGATTTGTGGTTTGCTGCTTTTGCTGCCAGCTGCAGGCAGTCCGTTCTCTGGCCTCTCTGGTGGTCCTTGGGGGTCTGCTCACTCAGTGAGACACTGGAAGTGATCAAAAGCTATTCTTTTTCCCTGAGATCTTGCGGACCATAAGAACATAAGAACATAAGAACATAAGAACAGCCCCACTGGATCAGGCCATAGGCCCATCTAGTCCAGCTTCCTGTATCTCACAGCGGCCCACCAAATGCCCCAGGGAGCACACCAGATAACAAGAGACCTCATCCTGGTGCTCTCCCCTACATCTGGCATTCTGACTTAACCCATTCCTAAAATCAGGAGGTTGCGCATACACATCATGGCTTGTACCCCATAATGGATTTTTCCTCCAGAAACTCATCCAATCCCCTTTTAAAGGCGTCTAGGCTAGACGCCAGCACCACATCCTGTGGCAAGGAATTCCACAGACCGACCACGCGCTGAGTAAAGAAATATTTTCTTTTGTCTGTCCTAACCCGCCCAACACTCAATTTTAGTGGATGTCCCCTGGTTCTGGTATTATGTGAGAGTGTAAAGAGCATCTCCCTATCCACTCTGTCCATCCCCTGCATAATTTTGTATGTCTCAATCATGTCCCCCCTCAAGCGTCTCTTTTCTAGGCTGAAGAGGCCCAAACGCCGTAGCCTTTCCTCATAAGGAAGGTGCCCCAGCCCCGTAATCATCTTAGTCGCTCTCTTTTGCACCTTTTCCATTTCCACTATGTCTTTTTTGAGATGCGGCGACCAGAACTGGACACAATACTCCAGGTGTGGCCTTACCATAGATTTGTACAACGGCATTATAATACTAACCGTTTTGTTCTCAATACCCTTCCTAATGATCCCAAGCATAGAATTGGCCTTCTTCACTGCTGCCGCACATTGGGTCGACACTTTCATTGACTTGTCCACCACCACCCCAAGATCTCTCTCCTGATCTGTCACAGACAGCTCAGAACCCATTAGCCTATATGTGAAGTTTTGATTTTTTGCCCCAATGTGCATGACTTTACACTTACTGACATTGAAGCACATCTGCCATTTTGCTGCCCATTCTGCCAGTCTGGAGAGATCCTTCTGGAGCTCCTCACAATCACTTCTGGTCTTTACCACTCGGAAAAGTTTGGTGTCGTCTGCAAACTTAGCCACTTCACTGCTCAACCCTGTCTCCAGGTCATTTATGAAGAGGTTGAAAAGCACCGGTCCCAGGACAGATCCTTGGGGCACACCGCTTTTCACCTCTCTCCATTGTGAAAATTGCCCATTGACACCCACTCTCTGCTTCCTGGCCTCCAACCAGTTCTCAATCCACGAGAGGACCTGTCCTCTAATTCCCTGACTGTGGAGTTTTTTCAGTAGCCTTTGGTGAGGGACCATGTCAAACGCCTTCTGAAAGTCCAGATATATAATGTCCACGGGTTCTCCCGCATCCACATGCCTGTTGACCTTTTCAAAGAATTCTATAAGGTTGGTGAGGCAAGACTTACCCTTACAGAAGCCATGCTGACTCTCCCTCAGCAAGGCCTGTTCGTCTATGTGTTTTGAGATCCTATCTTTGATGAGGCATTCCACCATCTTACCCGGTATAGATGTTAGGCTGACCGGCCTATAGTTTCCCGGGTCCCCCCTCTTTCCCTTTTTAAAAATAGGCGTGACATTTGCTATCCTCCAATCTTTTGGTACCGTGGCCGTTTTGAGGGACAAGTTGCATACCTTAGTCAAGAGATCTGCAACTTCATTCTTCAATTCCTTAATAACCCTTGGGTGTATGCCATCAGGGCCCGGTGACTTATTGATCTTTAATTTATCAATGAGGTCTGAAACATCTTCTCTTTTAACCTCTATCTGACTTAACTCCTCGGTCAGGAGGGGCCGTTCGGGCAGCGGTATCTGCCCGAGGTCTTCTGCCGTGAAGACAGACCACTTCTCAGAATCTCACGGACCACCTGGGGTCCCCAGACCATGGGTTGGGAACCAGTGGACTAGATGGTCAACAGTTTCATCTTACGAAGTTGACATTTGCTGTTATCACTGGTCTTTTGAATCTTTGCTTCGATGAAGGGCAGGAGGTCAGGCTCAGTTGGTAGAGCTGCCGCCTTGTATGCCTGAAGATCTGAGGCTGCCAGTTCGAAACAACCGGAAGTACCCGAGAACTGACGACACTGATATACTGATGAGCTGACCCTCGGTGGCAGAGAGGAGTTGCCGTCAAGTGGAGCGTGGGAGGCCAAGGGCCAGAGAGAGGCCAGACCGGGAAGGAATACAGCTGGAGCGAGGAGTTCTATGAAAGACTAGAACTGTTCAATTGTAAAAATCCCTACGGGGTTTGGAGCAGCCTGCCTATGTAAACCGCCTTGGATTAAAGTCTGAGGAGAAATCTGACGACCAAGAAAGGCGGTATATAAATACCTGTATAAATAAATAAATAAATAAATAAATAAATAAATAAATGTTATTTGTTGCATGTGCCTGTTCCTGTACAGCTAGGATGAGACCTTCCATTTCTTTCTCTAAGTGCCCATTCTGCAGCCATTTTCAGGTGTTTTCCCTATCAATTCTCAATGCCTTTCAAACAACGCCCATGAAGTTGTTTTCCTTTCCAGTTTTCTAGACATGTTTGAACCTCAGCCTTTTTGCCCCCTTCTTGACTTTCAGTAGGTTACCTTCAGAAACTTCAACCTGTAGTCCTTCTTCAGTGCTCATTTTTCTTCCCCAAATGTTTTTTTAGCTTGTGAAAGACGACTTCTTCTTAGCTTCCTCCACCTGATTTTCTTGGTAGGTCAAGTCTATCAACAAGATTTCTAGGCTGTATCAAGTGCTACATGGTCCTAATCTGGGTCTTTTGGTCAATTGCTTCCACTTCCACCTGTGTCCAATCAACAATGCCAGCAGTATAGTGAAGAACAGCACAGCCCAAGTATTAATTCCTTTAATTGTGTTACTACCATTTAACTTTGTTCATAAAATCTTTTTAACTTATCAGTAATATTCAGCAGTTGTATTTTTTTCAACTTGATCATGCTTCCAAAATTCCAAGATATTTGTAGTGCTTTTCAAAGTTGAGGCCTCTGATATTATTTTTTGGCACCCTCCTCAACATCATG
>NC_089823.1:235053609-235152029 GCF_035046505.1 Tiliqua scincoides | reverse complement strand
TCATGATGGTCTGTTATACTGCTTTTATATTATGATGCATGTCGTATAGAATGTGTGTAGGGTGTGATTGTTGGAATTGTAGTATATATTTATGCCTGTACCTCAAAGGCGCATAAATTTGGTTGTGCTGCAGCACAATGACAATAAAGATACTACTACTAGAGGCGCCTTTCAAGGAGAGGGCATGGATGTGATTGGATGGACGCATGGGGGGGGCGCAAAAGAAGCAAAAGCCTACAGCACCCGGTATTCCCAGGCGGTCTCCCATCCAAGTACTAACCAGGCCTGACCCTGCTTAGCTTCCGAGATCAGGCGCATTCAGGGTAGTATGGCCGTAGACACTGGAGGGCGCTGCCGCTTCTGCCTTGAAGCAGGCCGTGGGGCCAGGGGGGGTGTGCGAGGCGTTGTGGCCACGGTGGGAAGCCACAGGAGGGCCCGCAGTCGGGGTGTTTGTCAGCAGAGGGGTTTGGGCGCAGGAGAAGGCGCTGAGCTGCGGGACGCCGTCCAGGAGGAGGGTGCGGGTAGCAGCGTTTTGCAGGGAGCGGTGGGAGGGGCAGGGACAGCGCAGCGGCGTGTGCGTCAGCTAGCAGTGGAAGCGGGTGCCTGGGTGGGAAAGGTGCTGGTGTGTGTGCGCGCGGGGCAAGGCAGGCGGGGTGGGCTGGGAGCCCTGCTTCAAGGCAGAAGTGGCACGGCCACATCAAGGCCGTTCAGCGTCTACGGCCATACTACCCTGAACGCGCCCGATCTCGTCTGATCTCGGAAGCTAAGCAGGGTCAGGCCTGGTTAGTACTTGGATGGGAGACCGCCTGGGAATACCGGGTGCTGTAGGCTTTTGCTTCTTGGGGGCCCTCCCTCCCACGCCTCCGCCTTCTCCCTCTCCCTCCAGGGCGCGTCAGCCCCTTTTCACTCTTCTTCTTTCTTTTCCCTCTTCCCGTTCTCTCCTCAGGTGTCCGTCTGCTCAGGGATACCCTCAGCAAGAAAACTGCGGACCGCTCGGGGCGGTGCTAGCCTCAGGTCACCTCCGCTGCCGCCCAGGCGCAGATCTCCCGGGGTGCGGTGCTGACCGTCCAGGGGCACCGTTGGAGGGACTCGCCTCGCTTTTTCCAAGCCATCCAAAACAAGGCAAAGGACTGTCTTGGTTCCCTGGCAGAGAAATAGCACAACGGTGCTATGCAAGAGAATTAATGATTAATTGCTTGCTTTTAATGGTCTTTCTTGTACCTATCATTGTTTTTCTTGTCTTTGGTTGTGGTCATTGTAAGCCGCCTTCCTAAAGTGCCCTTAGGGGGTTGGAGAGGAGGGGTCTTAATTCTTTTAATAAAGAAATAAATAAGTTTGATGTTCACATCGGTAGCCGCTTTGGGCCCCATCTGGGGAGCAAAGATAGGGCAGAATTAAGACAGACAGACAAACAAACAAATAAGGCTACATCATCTTCTTCTGTACTGGAGAACCATCATCAAAGATGGTTGTAGAACTTGGATGGGAGACCGCCTGGGAATGCCAGGTGCTATAGGCTTTTGTTTCTTTGGGGCCCGCCCTCCCACTCTGCGGCCAAGGAAGGAAGGAACAAGAAAAGGTCTTTCATTACCGCATCCACATCTGCTGGGGCTCTGCGGCCAATGCTTTGCACAAGCGTGGGGACGCCACAGAAAAGGCCCTGTGCCTGTTGTCTGGCCCCGTCCGGTGGAAGCCCTGCGGTCGAGGAAGCAGGGAGTGAAGCCAAAATCTGGCAGTAGAGAAAATATGTGTCTGATGGGAAAAGGTAAAACAGTATGTATGAAGCTAGTAAAGCCAATGTATTTGTATGGTGAAAGTTTGTAAGGGGGGGTGCTTAGCTAAAGGAGTGAATTTCTCCTTCCTCTCCCCCCCCCGCATGACTGTTACTGACCGTTCTCTAAATACAGCAGGCAGCCTGAGATCTCATTGGCTGCAGAGGTGGAAGTTCCAAGAGCGCGTCACATAAAACGGCAGAGTGAGTGGTGAGAAAGGCCTTTTCTTTCTGCTGGCTGACAGCAAAGAGTGTTAGTCAACTGGGCTGGTGCTCAGGGAGGCCGACCAGGGCGCTAGTCTGTTTTGGGTTAGTCCCACCAGATCCACTCCCTTCCTCCCCTCAGACCCTTGGTAACCTGAGGCCACCAGGACCATCTTTCTTGGGCTCTTGAGGCCGCTAGCCTCCCTCTCTTGGTGTTATCCTTGGTTCCTGTTTTGCTTCCCTTGTGTGGTGCTTCCTCCTAAAGTCCTGGTTTTCTTTGGAGAGGGTGTATGAGTGTCTTTGGATCACCCTGCCAAGCCGGGTCATCCATGAAAGGGGTGGAGGACACAAAGTCCTTGGTTGGGCCTCTGGGACAAGAGATGTGAAGGGCTGGGAAAAAACCAGAAAAATTTGGGAAAAAACAGTTTTTTTTTTCCTGAAGACTTCTTTGTTTTCTTTCTTTCTGAAAAATTGAATAAAAAAGAAAAAAAATTGATTATGGAATGTTTTATTTTAACATGATGAATAAAATATTTTAGAAGCGATTCAAATATTTTCCAAATCATTTCTAAAAAATCTGTATGGTATCAGATGATTCTAATTTCTGTGCACTGAGGACAAGCAAGTCCTAGGTTACAAACTGAACTCTCCAATGCAAGAACAAGATGCTTTGTTTACTAAAAAACAAAGCTCTTCAAGAAACAGTAATAGTTGAAGATCTTAAAGTACGCAGGAGTGTGAGAAACACTGTTCTTGATCAGGATGTCTTCTGAGTTCAGCTGCAAAATTCTCTGAACTCAGAAAAATCTGAACAGCTGCAAAAATCTGTGCAAGGAAAAATTAATGAAGCACTGTGTCTTGCACTACTTACAGATGGACAAATGTGAGAGGAGAAGGAATTATAAATTTGGCTCTATACAAGGACATCTGCAAGAGGGATCTGAAGGCCTTAGGAGTGGACCTCAACAAGTGGGAAACCCTGGCCTCTGAGCGGCCCGCTTGGAGGCAGGCTGTGCAACATGGCCTTTCCCAGTTTGAAGAGACACTTGGCCAACAGTCTGAGGCTAAGAGGCAAAGAAGGAAGGTCCATAGCCAGGGAGACAGGCCAGGGACAGACTGCACTTGCTCCCAGTGTGGAAGGGATTGTCACTCCCGAATCGGCCTTTTCAGCCACACTAGACACTGTTCCAGAACCACCTTTCAGAGCGCGATACCATAGTCTTTCGAGACTGAAGGTTGCCAACTAACAACACCTCAACCAGTTTTTGATAAAAGCATTGAAACAGGAGAGAACAGACATACTGCAGAGTATATCAGCTGTGAAACATGTGAAGTCCTACAGAAAATTGGGAGTGGTAAAATATTTGCTTTGCCGACTGACAATGCCAGCAATATGAAAGCAGCATGGAAGATCATAATGGATCGGTATCCACATATTACTGCAATAGGATGTGCATCTCATGGCCTCAACTTGCTTCTTAATGATATGATGAAACTGGACACCCTTCCAATGATCTATAGACCAGCAAAAGAAGTTCTAAAACATGTAAAAGGTACGTATATAGTAGCTGCAGTTTTCAAGAAGAAGCAAGTAGAAAAAAATGCAAAGAATAAAATAGTGACACTGAAGCTCTGTAGTAAAACTTGGTGGGCTGGAGTGGTGATCTCCTTTGAAAGTTTACTAAAAAACAAAGAAGCTCTTCAAGAAACAGTAATAGTTGAAGATCTTAAAAGTAACCAGGAGTGTGAGAAACAGTGTTCTTGATCAGGATGTCTTCTGAGTTCAGCTGCAAAATTCCCTGAAGATTCTAAAGCCAATTGCTGCAGCAATCACTGCATCTGAATCGGATAGTGCACTTTTGTCAGAAATTCCTTATTTACTGACCAAGATAAAACAGCTGTTTTGAAAATCTCAGTGTATCTCCACTTACAACTATAGAAGAAAGTAAAGTGAAAGATTTGATTTTTAAAAAGGGAAGAATTTTGTTGCCATCCAATTCATGCTGCTGCAAATCTGCTGGATCCAAGATTCAAAGGCGGAAATAGAAGTGTTGACAGCCCTGTGACTGCATTTGACTGGATTACAAAACAAGCATCACATTTAGGACTTGAAGGTACTTTCAAATGTTGCAGAATATAGAACATCTTCAAGGATTTTGTCCAGGAATGCAGTCTGGGATTCTGCCAAACATATTCCTCCTGCAACATGGCGGCAAGGTCTTTGCACAACACAGCCTCTGACTCCGCTTGCTTCTCGCCTTCTTCAGATTCCTCCATCTTCTGCAGCATGTGAAAGAATCTGGTCTATGTCTGGAAACACTCACACTAAATCAAGAAATAACCTGACATGTGAAAGGGTAGAGCAGCTTGATTCAATCCGGGCAAACCTTCAGTTTTCAGAAGTCCATAACTGTGAAAATGACAGACACAACAGAGTAGCTGTAGAAGCAGAGACTGAAACCGATACTGATAATTACCCTGCTCAAATAATTACAGCTCAGAAAATGATTCTGCTTAAATTTCATGCCCATTCATTGACACTTAGTCCCACTCCCTTCTATACACTTCCCCCCTCTTCAATTCTTTTTATGAGAATGGGTGTTTTATTTTTATTTAATACTGTGGAGAGGAAATATGACTCATTGTTACTTCTGGATTTTAAAAATTGTTTTGTGGAGGTTTCCTTGTCTGTACCACATAAAGTAGTAAACAGTTCAGGAGATTGTTTCCATTTGTTACAATTACAAATAAATATTATTAAAAAGCAAATTCTGTTTGTAATCATTGTTTGGATGCACTATATTTTTAATATGCTAATTGTGATCATTTTACGCCAAGTCAAATTGTCCATAGTCATATTTTATGTTCCTAAAGTAACAGAATGATTTTCAATCTGGAAAAGGAAAAAAGTGCTAATGTAGCGTTTTTTCCCATTATTATCTCACAGCCATAATTACGTTGACTGAGGCTCCTGGGCATGATGGTCTGTTATACTGCTTTTATATTATGATGCATGTCGTATAGAATGTGTGTAGGGTGTGATTGTTGGAATTGTAGTATATATTTATGCCTGTACCTCAAAGGCGCATAAATTTGGTTGTGCTGCAGCACAATGACAATAAAGATACTACTACTAGAGGCGCCTTTCAAGGAGAGGGCATGGATGTGATTGGATGGACGCATGGGGGGGCGCAAAAGAAGCAAAAGCCTACAGCACCCGGTATTCCCAGGCGGTCTCCCATCCAAGTACTAACCAGGCCTGACCCTGCTTAGCTTCCGAGATCAGACGAGATCGGGCGCATTCAGGGTAGTATGGCCGTAGACACTGGAGGGCGCTGCCGCTTCTGCCTTGAAGCAGGCCGTGGGGCCAGGGGGGGTGTGCGAGGCGTTGTGGCCACGGTGGGAAGCCACAGGAGGGCCCGCAGTCGGGGTGTTTGTCAGCAGAGGGGTTTGGGCGCAGGAGAAGGCGCTGAGCTGCGGGACGCCGTCCAGGAGGAGGGTGCGGGTAGCAGCGTTTTGCAGGGAGCGGTGGGAGGGGCAGGGACAGCGCAGCGGCGTGTGCGTCAGCTAGCAGTGGAAGCGGGTGCCTGGGTGGGAAAGGTGCTGGTGTGTGTGCGCGCGGGGCAAGGCAGGCGGGGTGGGCTGGGAGCCCTGCTTCAAGGCAGAAGTGGCACGGCCACATCAAGGCCGTTCAGCGTCTACGGCCATACTACCCTGAACGCGCCCGATCTCGTCTGATCTCGGAAGCTAAGCAGGGTCAGGCCTGGTTAGTACTTGGATGGGAGACCGCCTGGGAATACCGGGTGCTGTAGGCTTTTGCTTCTTGGGGGCCCTCCCTCCCACGCCTCCGCCTTCTCCCTCCAGGGCGCGTCAGCCCCTTTTCACTCTTCTTCTTTCTTTTCCCTCTTCCCGTTCTCTCCTCAGGTGTCCGTCTGCTCAGGGATACCCTCAGCAAGAAAACTGCGGACCGCTCGGGGCGGTGCTAGCCTCAGGTCACCTCCGCTGCCGCCCAGGCGCAGATCTCCCGGGGTGCGGTGCTGACCGTCCAGGGTCACCGTTGGAGGGACTCGCCTCGCTTTTTCCAAGCCATCCAAAACAAGGCAAAGGACTGTCTTGGTTCCCTGGCAGAGAAATAGCACAACGGTGCTATGCAAGAGAATTAATGATTAATTGCTTGCTTTTAATGGTCTTTCTTGTACCTATCATTGTTTTTCTTGTCTTTGGTTGTGGTCATTGTAAGCCGCCTTCCTAAAGTGCCCTTAGGGGGTTGGAGAGGAGGGGTCTTAATTCTTTTAATAAAGAAATAAATAAGTTTGATGTTCACATCGGTAGCCGCTTTGGGCCCCATCTGGGGAGCAAAGATAGGGCAGAATTAAGACAGACAGACAAACAAACAAATAAGGCTACATCATCTTCTTCTGTACTGGAGAACCATCATCAAAGATGGTTGTAGAACTTGGATGGGAGACCGCCTGGGAATGCCAGGTGCTATAGGCTTTTGTTTCTTTGGGGCCCGCCCTCCCACTCTGCGGCCAAGGAAGGAAGGAACAAGAAAAGGTCTTTCATTACCGCATCCACATCTGCTGGGGCTCTGCGGCCAATGCTTTGCACAAGCGTGGGGACGCCACAGAAAAGGCCCTGTGCCTGTTGTCTGGCCCCGTCCGGTGGAAGCCCTGCGGTCGAGGAAGCAGGGAGTGAAGCCAAAATCTGGCAGTAGAAAATATGTGTCTGATGGGAAAAGGTAAAACAGTATGTATGAAGCTAGTAAAGCCAATGTATTTGTATGGTGAAAGTTTGTAAGGGGGGTGCTTAGCTAAAGGAGTGAATTTCTCCTTCCTCTCCCCCCCCCGCATGACTGTTACTGACCGTTCTCTAAATACAGCAGGCAGCCTGAGATCTCATTGGCTGCAGAGGTGGAAGTTCCAAGAGCGCGTCACATAAAACGGCAGAGTGAGTGGTGAGAAAGGCCTTTTCTTTCTGCTGGCTGACAGCAAAGAGTGTTAGTCAACTGGGCTGGTGCTCAGGGAGGCCGACCAGGGCGCTAGTCTGTTTTGGGTTAGTCCCACCAGATCCACTCCCTTCCTCCCCTCAGACCCTTGGTAACCTGAGGCCACCAGGACCATCTTTCTTGGGCTCTTGAGGCCGCTAGCCTCCCTCTCTTGGTGTTATCCTTGGTTCCTGTTTTGCTTCCCTTGTGTGGTGCTTCCTCCTAAAGTCCTGGTTTTCTTTGGAGAGGGTGTATGAGTGTCTTTGGATCACCCTGCCAAGCCGGGTCATCCATGAAAGGGGTGGAGGACACAAAGTCCTTGGTTGGGCCTCTGGGACAAGAGATGTGAAGGGCTGGGAAAAAACCAGAAAAATTTGGGAAAAAACAGTTTTTTTTTTCCTGAAGACTTCTTTGTTTTCTTTCTTTCTGAAAAATTGAATAAAAAAGAAAAAAAATTGATTATGGAATGTTTTATTTTAACATGATGAATAAAATATTTTAGAAGCGATTCAAATATTTTCCAAATCATTTCTAAAAAATCTGTATGGTATCAGATGATTCTAATTTCTGTGCACTGAGGACAAGCAAGTCCTAGGTTACAAACTGAACTCTCCAATGCAAGAACAAGATGCTTTGTTTACTAAAAAACAAAGCTCTTCAAGAAACAGTAATAGTTGAAGATCTTAAAGTACGCAGGAGTGTGAGAAACACTGTTCTTGATCAGGATGTCTTCTGAGTTCAGCTGCAAAATTCTCTGAACTCAGAAAAATCTGAACAGCTGCAAAAATCTGTGCAAGGAAAAATTAATGAAGCACTGTGTCTTGCACTACTTACAGATGGACAAATGTGAGAGGAGAAGGAATTATAAATTTGGCTCTATACAAGGACATCTGCAAGAGGGATCTGAAGGCCTTAGGAGTGGACCTCAACAAGTGGGAAACCCTGGCCTCTGAGCGGCCCGCTTGGAGGCAGGCTGTGCAACATGGCCTTTCCCAGTTTGAAGAGACACTTGGCCAACAGTCTGAGGCTAAGAGGCAAAGAAGGAAGGTCCATAGCCAGGGAGACAGGCCAGGGACAGACTGCACTTGCTCCCAGTGTGGAAGGGATTGTCACTCCCGAATCGGCCTTTTCAGCCACACTAGACACTGTTCCAGAACCACCTTTCAGAGCGCGATACCATAGTCTTTCGAGACTGAAGGTTGCCAACTAACAACACCTCAACCAGTTTTTGATAAAAGCATTGAAACAGGAGAGAACAGACATACTGCAGAGTATATCAGCTGTGAAACATGTGAAGTCCTACAGAAAATTGGGAGTGGTAAAATATTTGCTTTGCCGACTGACAATGCCAGCAATATGAAAGCAGCATGGAAGATCATAATGGATCGGTATCCACATATTACTGCAATAGGATGTGCATCTCATGGCCTCAACTTGCTTCTTAATGATATGATGAAACTGGACACCCTTCCAATGATCTATAGACCAGCAAAAGAAGTTCTAAAACATGTAAAAGGTACGTATATAGTAGCTGCAGTTTTCAAGAAGAAGCAAGTAGAAAAAAATGCAAAGAATAAAATAGTGACACTGAAGCTCTGTAGTAAAACTTGGTGGGCTGGAGTGGTGATCTCCTTTGAAAGTTTACTAAAAAACAAAGAAGCTCTTCAAGAAACAGTAATAGTTGAAGATCTTAAAAGTAACCAGGAGTGTGAGAAACAGTGTTCTTGATCAGGATGTCTTCTGAGTTCAGCTGCAAAATTCCCTGAAGATTCTAAAGCCAATTGCTGCAGCAATCACTGCATCTGAATCGGATAGTGCACTTTTGTCAGAAATTCCTTATTTACTGACCAAGATAAAACAGCTGTTTTTGAAAATCTCAGTGTATCTCCACTTACAACTATAGAAGAAAGTAAAGTGAAAGATTTGATTTTTAAAAAGGGAAGAATTTTGTTGCCATCCAATTCATGCTGCTGCAAATCTGCTGGATCCAAGATTCAAAGGCGGAAATAGAAGTGTTGACAGCCCTGTGACTGCATTTGACTGGATTACAAAACAAGCATCACATTTAGGACTTGAAGGTACTTTCAAATGTTGCAGAATATAGAACATCTTCAAGGATTTTGTCCAGGAATGCAGTCTGGGATTCTGCCAAACATATTCCTCCTGCAACATGGCGGCAAGGTCTTTGCACAACACAGCCTCTGACTCCGCTTGCTTCTCGCCTTCTTCAGATTCCTCCATCTTCTGCAGCATGTGAAAGAATCTGGTCTATGTCTGGAAACACTCACACTAAATCAAGAAATAACCTGACATGTGAAAGGGTAGAGCAGCTTGATTCAATCCGGGCAAACCTTCAGTTTTCAGAAGTCCATAACTGTGAAAATGACAGACACAACAGAGTAGCTGTAGAAGCAGAGACTGAAACCGATACTGATAATTACCCTGCTCAAATAATTACAGCTCAGAAAATGATTCTGCTTAAATTTCATGCCCATTCATTGACACTTAGTCCCACTCCCTTCTATACACTTCCCCCCTCTTCAATTCTTTTTATGAGAATGGGTGTTTTATTTTTATTTAATACTGTGGAGAGGAAATATGACTCATTGTTACTTCTGGATTTTAAAAATTGTTTTGTGGAGGTTTCCTTGTCTGTACCACATAAAGTAGTAAACAGTTCAGGAGATTGTTTCCATTTGTTACAATTACAAATAAATATTATTAAAAAGCAAATTCTGTTTGTAATCATTGTTTGGATGCACTATATTTTTAATATGCTAATTGTGATCATTTTACGCCAAGTCAAATTGTCCATAGTCATATTTTATGTTCCTAAAGTAACAGAATGATTTTCAATCTGGAAAAGGAAAAAAGTGCTAATGTAGCGTTTTTTCCCATTATTATCTCACAGCCATAATTACGTTGACTGAGGCTCCTGGGCATGATGGTCTGTTATACTGCTTTTATATTATGATGCATGTCGTATAGAATGTGTGTAGGGTGTGATTGTTGGAATTGTAGTATATATTTATGCCTGTACCTCAAAGGCGCATAAATTTGGTTGTGCTGCAGCACAATGACAATAAAGATACTACTACTAGAGGCGCCTTTCAAGGAGAGGGCATGGATGTGATTGGATGGACGCATGGGGGGGCGCAAAAGAAGCAAAAGCCTACAGCACCCGGTATTCCCAGGCGGTCTCCCATCCAAGTACTAACCAGGCCTGACCCTGCTTAGCTTCCGAGATCAGACGAGATCGGGCGCATTCAGGGTAGTATGGCCGTAGACACTGGAGGGCGCTGCCGCTTCTGCCTTGAAGCAGGCCGTGGGGCCGGGGGGGGGGTGTGCGAGGCGTTGTGGCCACGGTGGGAAGCCACAGGAGGGCCCGCAGTCGGGGTGTTTGTCAGCAGAGGGGTTTGGGCGCAGGAGAAGGCGCTGAGCTGTGGGACGCCGTCCAGGAGGAGGGTGCGGGTAGCAGCGTTTTGCAGGGAGCGGTGGGAGGGGCAGGGACAGCGCAGCGGCGTGTGCGTCAGCTAGCAGTGGAAGCGGGTGCCTGGGTGGGAATGGTGCTGGTGTGTGTGTGTGTGCACGCGGAGCAAGGCAGGCGGGGTGGGCTGGGAGCCCTGCTTCAAGGCAGAAGTGGCATGGCCACATCAAGGCCGTTCAGCGTCTACGGCCATACTACCCTGAACGCGCCCGATCTCGTCTGATCTCGGAAGCTAAGCAGGGTCAGGCCTGGTTAGTACTTGGATGGGAGACCGCCTGGGAATACCGGGTGCTGTAGGCTTTTGCTTCTTGGGGGCCCTCCCTCCCACGCCTCCGCCTTCTCCCTCCAGGGCGCGTCAGCCCCTTTTCACTCTTCTTCTTTCTTTTCCCTCTTCCCGTTCTCTCCTCAGGAGTCCGTCTGCTCAGGGATACCCTCAGCAAGAAAACTGCGGACCGCTCGGGGCGGTGCTAGCCTCAGGTCACCTCCGCTGCCGCCCAGGCGCAGATCTCCCGGGGTGCGGTGCTGACCGTCCAGGGGCACCGTTGGAGGGACTCGCCTCGCTTTTTCCAAGCCATCCAAAACAAGGCAAAGGACTGTCTTGGTTCCCTGGCAGAGAAATAGCACAACGGTGCTATGCAAGAGAATTAATGATTAATTGCTTGCTTTTAATGGTCTTTCTTGTACCTATCATTGTTTTTCTTGTCTTTGGTTGTGGTCATTGTAAGCCGCCTTCCTAAAGTGCCCTTAGGGGGTTGGAGAGGAGGGGTCTTAATTCTTTTAATAAAGAAATAAATAAGTTTGATGTTCACATCGGTAGCCGCTTTGGGCCCCATCTGGGGAGCAAAGATAGGGCAGAATTAAGACAGACAGACAAACAAACAAATAAGGCTACATCATCTTCTTCTGTACTGGAGAACCATCATCAAAGATGGTTGTAGAACTTGGATGGGAGACCGCCTGGGAATGCCAGGTGCTATAGGCTTTTGTTTCTTTGGGGCCCGCCCTCCCACTCTGCGGCCAAGGAAGGAAGGAACAAGAAAAGGTCTTTCATTACCGCATCCACATCTGCTGGGGCTCTGCGGCCAATGCTTTGCACAAGCGTGGGGACGCCACAGAAAAGGCCCTGTGCCTGTTGTCTGGCCCCGTCCGGTGGAAGCCCTGCGGTCGAGGAAGCAGGGAGTGAAGCCAAAATCTGGCAGTAGAAAATATGTGTCTGATGGGAAAAGGTAAAACAGTATGTATGAAGCTAGTAAAGCTAATGTATTTGTATGGTGAAAGTTTGTAAGGGGGGTGCTTAGCTAAAGGAGTGAATTTCTCCTTCCTCTCCCCCCACCCCCGCATGACTGTTACTGACCGTTCTCTAAATACAGCAGGCAGCCTGAGATCTCATTGGCTGCAGAGGTGGAAGTTCCAAGAGCGCGTCACATAAAACGGCAGAGTGAGCGGTGAGAAAGGCCTTTTCTTTCTGCTGGCTGACAGCAAAGGGTGTTAGTCAACTGGGCTGGTGCTCAGGGAGGCCGACCAGGGCGCTAGTCTGTTTTGGGTTAGTCCCACCAGATCCACTCCCTTCCTCCCCTCAGACCCTTGGTAACCTGAGGCCACCAGGACCATCTTTCTTGGGCTCTTGAGGCCGCTAGCCTCCCTCTCTTGGTGTTATCCTTGGTTCCTGTTTTGCTTCCCTTGTGTGGTGCTTCCTCCTAAAGTCCTGGTTTTCTTTGGAGAGGTTGTATGAGTGTCTTTGGATCACCCTGCCAAGCCGGGTCATCCATGAAAGGGGTGGAGGACACAAAGTCCTTGGTTGGGCCTCTGGGACAAGAGATGTGAAGGGCTGGGAAAAAACCAGAAAAATTTGGGAAAAAACAGTTTTTTTTTTCCTGAAGACTTCTTTGTTTTCTTTCTTTCTGAAAAATTGAATAAAAAAGAAAAAAAATTGATTATGGAATGTTTTATTTTAACATGATGAATAAAATATTTTAGAAGCGATTCAAATATTTTCCAAATCATTTCTAAAAAATCTGTATGGTATCAGATGATTCTAATTTCTGTGCACTGAGGACAAGCAAGTCCTAGGTTACAAACTGAACTCTCCAATGCAAGAACAAGATGCTTTGTTTACTAAAAAACAAAGCTCTTCAAGAAACAGTAATAGTTGAAGATCTTAAAGTACGCAGGAGTGTGAGAAACACTGTTCTTGATCAGGATGTCTTCTGAGTTCAGCTGCAAAATTCTCTGAACTCAGAAAAATCTGAACAGCTGCAAAAATCTGTGCAAGGAAAAATTAATGAAGCACTGTGTCTTGCACTACTTACAGATGGACAAATGTGAGAGGAGAAGGAATTATAAATTTGGCTCTATACAAGGACATCTGCAAGAGGGATCTGAAGGCCTTAGGAGTGGACCTCAACAAGTGGGAAACCCTGGCCTCTGAGCGGCCCGCTTGGAGGCAGGCTGTGCAACATGGCCTTTCCCAGTTTGAAGAGACACTTGGCCAACAGTCTGAGGCTAAGAGGCAAAGAAGGAAGGTCCATAGCCAGGGAGACAGGCCAGGGACAGACTGCACTTGCTCCCAGTGTGGAAGGGATTGTCACTCCCGAATCGGCCTTTTCAGCCACACTAGACACTGTTCCAGAACCACCTTTCAGAGCGCGATACCATAGTCTTTCGAGACTGAAGGTTGCCAACTAACAACACCTCAACCAGTTTTTGATAAAAGCATTGAAACAGGAGAGAACAGACATACTGCAGAGTATATCAGCTGTGAAACATGTGAAGTCCTACAGAAAATTGGGAGTGGTAAAATATTTGCTTTGCCGACTGACAATGCCAGCAATATGAAAGCAGCATGGAAGATCATAATGGATCGGTATCCACATATTACTGCAATAGGATGTGCATCTCATGGCCTCAACTTGCTTCTTAATGATATGATGAAACTGGACACCCTTCCAATGATCTATAGACCAGCAAAAGAAGTTCTAAAACATGTAAAAGGTACGTATATAGTAGCTGCAGTTTTCAAGAAGAAGCAAGTAGAAAAAAATGCAAAGAATAAAATAGTGACACTGAAGCTCTGTAGTAAAACTTGGTGGGCTGGAGTGGTGATCTCCTTTGAAAGTTTACTAAAAAACAAAGAAGCTCTTCAAGAAACAGTAATAGTTGAAGATCTTAAAAGTAACCAGGAGTGTGAGAAACAGTGTTCTTGATCAGGATGTCTTCTGAGTTCAGCTGCAAAATTCCCTGAAGATTCTAAAGCCAATTGCTGCAGCAATCACTGCATCTGAATCGGATAGTGCACTTTTGTCAGAAATTCCTTATTTACTGACCAAGATAAAACAGCTGTTTTTGAAAATCTCAGTGTATCTCCACTTACAACTATAGAAGAAAGTAAAGTGAAAGATTTGATTTTTAAAAAGGGAAGAATTTTGTTGCCATCCAATTCATGCTGCTGCAAATCTGCTGGATCCAAGATTCAAAGGCGGAAATAGAAGTGTTGACAGCCCTGTGACTGCATTTGACTGGATTACAAAACAAGCATCACATTTAGGACTTGAAGGTACTTTCAAATGTTGCAGAATATAGAACATCTTCAAGGATTTTGTCCAGGAATGCAGTCTGGGATTCTGCCAAACATATTCCTCCTGCAACATGGCGGCAAGGTCTTTGCACAACACAGCCTCTGACTCCGCTTGCTTCTCGCCTTCTTCAGATTCCTCCATCTTCTGCAGCATGTGAAAGAATCTGGTCTATGTCTGGAAACACTCACACTAAATCAAGAAATAACCTGACATGTGAAAGGGTAGAGCAGCTTGATTCAATCCGGGCAAACCTTCAGTTTTCAGAAGTCCATAACTGTGAAAATGACAGACACAACAGAGTAGCTGTAGAAGCAGAGACTGAAACCGATACTGATAATTACCCTGCTCAAATAATTACAGCTCAGAAAATGATTCTGCTTAAATTTCATGCCCATTCATTGACACTTAGTCCCACTCCCTTCTATACACTTCCCCCCTCTTCAATTCTTTTTATGAGAATGGGTGTTTTATTTTTATTTAATACTGTGGAGAGGAAATATGACTCATTGTTACTTCTGGATTTTAAAAATTGTTTTGTGGAGGTTTCCTTGTCTGTACCACATAAAGTAGTAAACAGTTCAGGAGATTGTTTCCATTTGTTACAATTACAAATAAATATTATTAAAAAGCAAATTCTGTTTGTAATCATTGTTTGGATGCACTATATTTTTAATATGCTAATTGTGATCATTTTACGCCAAGTCAAATTGTCCATAGTCATATTTTATGTTCCTAAAGTAACAGAATGATTTTCAATCTGGAAAAGGAAAAAAGTGCTAATGTAGCGTTTTTTCCCATTATTATCTCACAGCCATAATTACGTTGACTGAGGCTCCTGGGCATGATGGTCTGTTATACTGCTTTTATATTATGATGCATGTCGTATAGAATGTGTGTAGGGTGTGATTGTTGGAATTGTAGTATATATTTATGCCTGTACCTCAAAGGCGCATAAATTTGGTTGTGCTGCAGCACAATGACAATAAAGATACTACTACTAGAGGCGCCTTTCAAGGAGAGGGCATGGATGTGATTGGATGGACGCATGGGGGGGCGCAAAAGAAGCAAAAGCCTACAGCACCCGGTATTCCCAGGCGGTCTCCCATCCAAGTACTAACCAGGCCTGACCCTGCTTAGCTTCCGAGATCAGACGAGATCGGGCGCATTCAGGGTAGTATGGCCGTAGACACTGGAGGGCGCTGCCGCTTCTGCCTTGAAGCAGGCCGTGGGGCCGGGGGGGGGGTGTGCGAGGCGTTGTGGCCACGGTGGGAAGCCACAGGAGGGCCCGCAGTCGGGGTGTTTGTCAGCAGAGGGGTTTGGGCGCAGGAGAAGGCGCTGAGCTGTGGGACGCCGTCCAGGAGGAGGGTGCGGGTAGCAGCGTTTTGCAGGGAGCGGTGGGAGGGGCAGGGACAGCGCAGCGGCGTGTGCGTCAGCTAGCAGTGGAAGCGGGTGCCTGGGTGGGAATGGTGCTGGTGTGTGTGTGTGTGCACGCGGAGCAAGGCAGGCGGGGTGGGCTGGGAGCCCTGCTTCAAGGCAGAAGTGGCATGGCCACATCAAGGCCGTTCAGCGTCTACGGCCATACTACCCTGAACGCGCCCGATCTCGTCTGATCTCGGAAGCTAAGCAGGGTCAGGCCTGGTTAGTACTTGGATGGGAGACCGCCTGGGAATACCGGGTGCTGTAGGCTTTTGCTTCTTGGGGGCCCTCCCTCCCACGCCTCCGCCTTCTCCCTCCAGGGCGCGTCAGCCCCTTTTCACTCTTCTTCTTTCTTTTCCCTCTTCCCGTTCTCTCCTCAGGAGTCCGTCTGCTCAGGGATACCCTCAGCAAGAAAACTGCGGACCGCTCGGGGCGGTGCTAGCCTCAGGTCACCTCCGCTGCCGCCCAGGCGCAGATCTCCCGGGGTGCGGTGCTGACCGTCCAGGGGCACCGTTGGAGGGACTCGCCTCGCTTTTTCCAAGCCATCCAAAACAAGGCAAAGGACTGTCTTGGTTCCCTGGCAGAGAAATAGCACAACGGTGCTATGCAAGAGAATTAATGATTAATTGCTTGCTTTTAATGGTCTTTCTTGTACCTATCATTGTTTTTCTTGTCTTTGGTTGTGGTCATTGTAAGCCGCCTTCCTAAAGTGCCCTTAGGGGGTTGGAGAGGAGGGGTCTTAATTCTTTTAATAAAGAAATAAATAAGTTTGATGTTCACATCGGTAGCCGCTTTGGGCCCCATCTGGGGAGCAAAGATAGGGCAGAATTAAGACAGACAGACAAACAAACAAATAAGGCTACATCATCTTCTTCTGTACTGGAGAACCATCATCAAAGATGGTTGTAGAACTTGGATGGGAGACCGCCTGGGAATGCCAGGTGCTATAGGCTTTTGTTTCTTTGGGGCCCGCCCTCCCACTCTGCGGCCAAGGAAGGAAGGAACAAGAAAAGGTCTTTCATTACCGCATCCACATCTGCTGGGGCTCTGCGGCCAATGCTTTGCACAAGCGTGGGGACGCCACAGAAAAGGCCCTGTGCCTGTTGTCTGGCCCCGTCCGGTGGAAGCCCTGCGGTCGAGGAAGCAGGGAGTGAAGCCAAAATCTGGCAGTAGAAAATATGTGTCTGATGGGAAAAGGTAAAACAGTATGTATGAAGCTAGTAAAGCTAATGTATTTGTATGGTGAAAGTTTGTAAGGGGGGTGCTTAGCTAAAGGAGTGAATTTCTCCTTCCTCTCCCCCCACCCCCGCATGACTGTTACTGACCGTTCTCTAAATACAGCAGGCAGCCTGAGATCTCATTGGCTGCAGAGGTGGAAGTTCCAAGAGCGCGTCACATAAAACGGCAGAGTGAGCGGTGAGAAAGGCCTTTTCTTTCTGCTGGCTGACAGCAAAGGGTGTTAGTCAACTGGGCTGGTGCTCAGGGAGGCCGACCAGGGCGCTAGTCTGTTTTGGGTTAGTCCCACCAGATCCACTCCCTTCCTCCCCTCAGACCCTTGGTAACCTGAGGCCACCAGGACCATCTTTCTTGGGCTCTTGAGGCCGCTAGCCTCCCTCTCTTGGTGTTATCCTTGGTTCCTGTTTTGCTTCCCTTGTGTGGTGCTTCCTCCTAAAGTCCTGGTTTTCTTTGGAGAGGGTGTATGAGTGTCTTTGGATCACCCTGCCAAGCCGGGTCATCCATGAAAGGGGTGGAGGACACAAAGTCCTTGGTTGGGCCTCTGGGACAAGAGATGTGAAGGGCTGGGAAAAAACCAGAAAAATTTGGGAAAAAACAGTTTTTTTTTTCCTGAAGACTTCTTTGTTTTCTTTCTTTCTGAAAAATTGAATAAAAAAGAAAAAAAATTGATTATGGAATGTTTTATTTTAACATGATGAATAAAATATTTTAGAAGCGATTCAAATATTTTCCAAATCATTTCTAAAAAATCTGTATGGTATCAGATGATTCTAATTTCTGTGCACTGAGGACAAGCAAGTCCTAGGTTACAAACTGAACTCTCCAATGCAAGAACAAGATGCTTTGTTTACTAAAAAACAAAGCTCTTCAAGAAACAGTAATAGTTGAAGATCTTAAAGTACGCAGGAGTGTGAGAAACACTGTTCTTGATCAGGATGTCTTCTGAGTTCAGCTGCAAAATTCTCTGAACTCAGAAAAATCTGAACAGCTGCAAAAATCTGTGCAAGGAAAAATTAATGAAGCACTGTGTCTTGCACTACTTACAGATGGACAAATGTGAGAGGAGAAGGAATTATAAATTTGGCTCTATACAAGGACATCTGCAAGAGGGATCTGAAGGCCTTAGGAGTGGACCTCAACAAGTGGGAAACCCTGGCCTCTGAGCGGCCCGCTTGGAGGCAGGCTGTGCAACATGGCCTTTCCCAGTTTGAAGAGACACTTGGCCAACAGTCTGAGGCTAAGAGGCAAAGAAGGAAGGTCCATAGCCAGGGAGACAGGCCAGGGACAGACTGCACTTGCTCCCAGTGTGGAAGGGATTGTCACTCCCGAATCGGCCTTTTCAGCCACACTAGACACTGTTCCAGAACCACCTTTCAGAGCGCGATACCATAGTCTTTCGAGACTGAAGGTTGCCAACTAACAACACCTCAACCAGTTTTTGATAAAAGCATTGAAACAGGAGAGAACAGACATACTGCAGAGTATATCAGCTGTGAAACATGTGAAGTCCTACAGAAAATTGGGAGTGGTAAAATATTTGCTTTGCCGACTGACAATGCCAGCAATATGAAAGCAGCATGGAAGATCATAATGGATCGGTATCCACATATTACTGCAATAGGATGTGCATCTCATGGCCTCAACTTGCTTCTTAATGATATGATGAAACTGGACACCCTTCCAATGATCTATAGACCAGCAAAAGAAGTTCTAAAACATGTAAAAGGTACGTATATAGTAGCTGCAGTTTTCAAGAAGAAGCAAGTAGAAAAAAATGCAAAGAATAAAATAGTGACACTGAAGCTCTGTAGTAAAACTTGGTGGGCTGGAGTGGTGATCTCCTTTGAAAGTTTACTAAAAAACAAAGAAGCTCTTCAAGAAACAGTAATAGTTGAAGATCTTAAAAGTAACCAGGAGTGTGAGAAACAGTGTTCTTGATCAGGATGTCTTCTGAGTTCAGCTGCAAAATTCCCTGAAGATTCTAAAGCCAATTGCTGCAGCAATCACTGCATCTGAATCGGATAGTGCACTTTTGTCAGAAATTCCTTATTTACTGACCAAGATAAAACAGCTGTTTTTGAAAATCTCAGTGTATCTCCACTTACAACTATAGAAGAAAGTAAAGTGAAAGATTTGATTTTTAAAAAGGGAAGAATTTTGTTGCCATCCAATTCATGCTGCTGCAAATCTGCTGGATCCAAGATTCAAAGGCGGAAATAGAAGTGTTGACAGCCCTGTGACTGCATTTGACTGGATTACAAAACAAGCATCACATTTAGGACTTGAAGGTACTTTCAAATGTTGCAGAATATAGAACATCTTCAAGGATTTTGTCCAGGAATGCAGTCTGGGATTCTGCCAAACATATTCCTCCTGCAACATGGCGGCAAGGTCTTTGCACAACACAGCCTCTGACTCCGCTTGCTTCTCGCCTTCTTCAGATTCCTCCATCTTCTGCAGCATGTGAAAGAATCTGGTCTATGTCTGGAAACACTCACACTAAATCAAGAAATAACCTGACATGTGAAAGGGTAGAGAAGCTTGATTCAATCCGGGCAAACCTTCAGTTTTCAGAAGCCCATAACTGTGAAAATGACAGACACAACAGAGTAGCTGTAGAAGCAGAGACTGAAACCGATACTGATAATTACCCTGCTCAAATAATTACAGCTCAGAAAATGATTCTGCTTAAATTTCATGCCCATTCATTGACACTTAGTCCCACTCCCTTCTATACACTTCCCCCCTCTTCAATTCTTTTTATGAGAATGGGTGTTTTATTTTTATTTAATACTGTGGAGAGGAAATATGACTCATTGTTACTTCTGGATTTTAAAAATTGTTTTGTGGAGGTTTCCTTGTCTGTACCACATAAAGTAGTAAACAGTTCAGGAGATTGTTTCCATTTGTTACAATTACAAATAAATATTATTAAAAAGCAAATTCTGTTTGTAATCATTGTTTGGATGCACTATATTTTTAATATGCTAATTGTGATCATTTTACGCCAAGTCAAATTGTCCATAGTCATATTTTATGTTCCTAAAGTAACAGAATGATTTTCAATCTGGAAAAGGAAAAAAGTGCTAATGTAGCGTTTTTCCCCATTATTATCTCACAGCCATAATTACGTTGACTGAGGCTCCTGGGCATGATGGTCTGTTATACTGCTTTTATATTATGATGCATGTCGTATAGAATGTGTGTAGGGTGTGATTGTTGGAATTGTAGTATATATTTATGCCTGTACCTCAAAGGCGCATAAATTTGGTTGTGCTGCAGCACAATGACAATAAAGATACTACTACTAGAGGCGCCTTTCAAGGAGAGGGCATGGATGTGATTGGATGGACGCATGGGGGGGCGCAAAAGAAGCAAAAGCCTACAGCACCCGGTATTCCCAGGCGGTCTCCCATCCAAGTACTAACCAGGCCTGACCCTGCTTAGCTTCCGAGATCAGACGAGATCGGGCGCATTCAGGGTAGTATGGCCGTAGACACTGCATGGCGCTGCCGCTTCTGCCTTGAAGCAGGCCGTGGGGCCGGGGGGGGGGGGTGTGCGAGGCGTTGTGGCCACGGTGGGAAGCCACAGGAGGGCCCGCAGTCGGGGTGTTTGTCAGCAGAGGGGTTTGGGCGCAGGAGAAGGCGCTGAGCTGCGGGACGCCGTCCAGGAGGAGGGTGCGGGTAGCAGCGTTTTGCAGGGAGCGGTGGGAGGGGCAGGGACAGCGCAGCGGCGTGTGCGTCAGCTAGCAGTGGAAGCGGGTGCCTGGGTGGGAAAGGTGCTGGTGTGTGTGCGCGCGGGGCAAGGCAGGCGGGGTGGGCTGGGAGCCCTGCTTCAAGGCAGAAGTGGCACGGCCACATCAAGGCCGTTCAGCGTCTACGGCCATACTACCCTGAACGCGCCCGATCTCGTCTGATCTCGGAAGCTAAGCAGGGTCAGGCCTGGTTAGTACTTGGATGGGAGACCGCCTGGGAATACCGGGTGCTGTAGGCTTTTGCTTCTTGGGGGCCCTCCCTCCCACGCCTCCGCCTTCTCCCTCTCCCTCCAGGGCGCGTCAGCCCCTTTTCACTCTTCTTCTTTCTTTTCCCTCTTCCCGTTCTCTCCTCAGGTGTCCGTCTGCTCAGGGATACCCTCAGCAAGAAAACTGCGGACCGCTTGGGGCGGTGCTAGCCTCAGGTCACCTCCGCTGCCGCCCAGGCGCAGATCTCCCGGGGTGCGGTGCTGACCGTCCAGGGGCACCGTTGGAGGGACTCGCCTCGCTTTTTCCAAGCCATCCAAAACAAGGCAAAGGACTGTCTTGGTTCCCTGGCAGAGAAATAGCACAACGGTGCTATGCAAGAGAATTAATGATTAATTGCTTGCTTTTAATGGTCTTTCTTGTACCTATCATTGTTTTTCTTGTCTTTGGTTGTGGTCATTGTAAGCCGCCTTCCTAAAGTGCCCTTAGGGGGTTGGAGAGGAGGGGTCTTAATTCTTTTAATAAAGAAATAAATAAGTTTGATGTTCACATCGGTAGCCGCTTTGGGCCCCATCTGGGGAGCAAAGATAGGGCAGAATTAAGACAGACAGACAAACAAACAAATAAGGCTACATCATCTTCTTCTGTACTGGAGAACCATCATCAAAGATGGTTGTAGAACTTGGATGGGAGACCGCCTGGGAATGCCAGGTGCTATAGGCTTTTGTTTCTTTGGGGCCCGCCCTCCCACTCTGCGGCCAAGGAAGGAAGGAACAAGAAAAGGTCTTTCATTACCGCATCCGCATCTGCTGGGGCTCTGCGGCCAATGCTTTGCACAAGCGTGGGGACGCCACAGAAAAGGCCCTGTGCCTGTTGTCTGGCCCCGTCCGGTGGAAGCCCTGCGGTCGAGGAAGCAGGGAGTGAAGCCAAAATCTGGCAGTAGAAAATATGTGTCTGATGGGAAAAGGTAAAACAGTATGTATGAAGCTAGTAAAGCTAATGTATTTGTATGGTGAAAGTTTGTAAGGGGGGTGCTTAGCTAAAGGAGTGAATTTCTCCTTCCTCTCCCCCCACCCCCGCATGACTGTTACTGACCGTTCTCTAAATACAGCAGGCAGCCTGAGATCTCATTGGCTGCAGAGGTGGAAGTTCCAAGAGCGCGTCACATAAAACGGCAGAGTGAGCGGTGAGAAAGGCCTTTTCTTTCTGCTGGCTGACAGCAAAGGGTGTTAGTCAACTGGGCTGGTGCTCAGGGAGGCCGACCAGGGCGCTAGTCTGTTTTGGGTTAGTCCCACCAGATCCACTCCCTTCCTCCCCTCAGACCCTTGGTAACCTGAGGCCACCAGGACCATCTTTCTTGGGCTCTTGAGGCCGCTAGCCTCCCTCTCTTGGTGTTATCCTTGGTTCCTGTTTTGCTTCCCTTGTGTGGTGCTTCCTCCTAAAGTCCTGGTTTTCTTTGGAGAGGTTGTATGAGTGTCTTTGGATCACCCTGCCAAGCCGGGTCATCCATGAAAGGGGTGGAGGACACAAAGTCCTTGGTTGGGCCTCTGGGACAAGAGATGTGAAGGGCTGGGAAAAAACCAGAAAAATTTGGGAAAAAACAGTTTTTTTTTTTCCTGAAGACTTCTTTGTTTTCTTTCTTTCTGAAAAATTGAATAAAAAAGAAAAAAAATTGATTATGGAATGTTTTATTTTAACATGATGAATAAAATATTTTAGAAGCGATTCAAATATTTTCCAAATCATTTCTAAAAAATCTGTATGGTATCAGATGATTCTAATTTCTGTGCACTGAGGACAAGCAAGTCCTAGGTTACAAACTGAACTCTCCAATGCAAGAACAAGATGCTTTGTTTACTAAAAAACAAAGCTCTTCAAGAAACAGTAATAGTTGAAGATCTTAAAGTACGCAGGAGTGTGAGAAACACTGTTCTTGATCAGGATGTCTTCTGAGTTCAGCTGCAAAATTCTCTGAACTCAGAAAAATCTGAACAGCTGCAAAAATCTGTGCAAGGAAAAATTAATGAAGCACTGTGTCTTGCACTACTTACAGATGGACAAATGTGAGAGGAGAAGGAATTATAAATTTGGCTCTATACAAGGACATCTGCAAGAGGGATCTGAAGGCCTTAGGAGTGGACCTCAACAAGTGGGAAACCCTGGCCTCTGAGCGGCCCGCTTGGAGGCAGGCTGTGCAACATGGCCTTTCCCAGTTTGAAGAGACACTTGGCCAACAGTCTGAGGCTAAGAGGCAAAGAAGGAAGGTCCATAGCCAGGGAGACAGGCCAGGGACAGACTGCACTTGCTCCCAGTGTGGAAGGGATTGTCACTCCCGAATCGGCCTTTTCAGCCACACTAGACACTGTTCCAGAACCACCTTTCAGAGCGCGATACCATAGTCTTTCGAGACTGAAGGTTGCCAACTAACAACACCTCAACCAGTTTTTGATAAAAGCATTGAAACAGGAGAGAACAGACATACTGCAGAGTATATCAGCTGTGAAACATGTGAAGTCCTACAGAAAATTGGGAGTGGTAAAATATTTGCTTTGCCGACTGACAATGCCAGCAATATGAAAGCAGCATGGAAGATCATAATGGATCGGTATCCACATATTACTGCAATAGGATGTGCATCTCATGGCCTCAACTTGCTTCTTAATGATATGATGAAACTGGACACCCTTCCAATGATCTATAGACCAGCAAAAGAAGTTCTAAAACATGTAAAAGGTACGTATATAGTAGCTGCAGTTTTCAAGAAGAAGCAAGTAGAAAAAAATGCAAAGAATAAAATAGTGACACTGAAGCTCTGTAGTAAAACTTGGTGGGCTGGAGTGGTGATCTCCTTTGAAAGTTTACTAAAAAACAAAGAAGCTCTTCAAGAAACAGTAATAGTTGAAGATCTTAAAAGTAACCAGGAGTGTGAGAAACAGTGTTCTTGATCAGGATGTCTTCTGAGTTCAGCTGCAAAATTCCCTGAAGATTCTAAAGCCAATTGCTGCAGCAATCACTGCATCTGAATCGGATAGTGCACTTTTGTCAGAAATTCCTTATTTACTGACCAAGATAAAACAGCTGTTTTTGAAAATCTCAGTGTATCTCCACTTACAACTATAGAAGAAAGTAAAGTGAAAGATTTGATTTTTAAAAAGGGAAGAATTTTGTTGCCATCCAATTCATGCTGCTGCAAATCTGCTGGATCCAAGATTCAAAGGCGGAAATAGAAGTGTTGACAGCCCTGTGACTGCATTTGACTGGATTACAAAACAAGCATCACATTTAGGACTTGAAGGTACTTTCAAATGTTGCAGAATATAGAACATCTTCAAGGATTTTGTCCAGGAATGCAGTCTGGGATTCTGCCAAACATATTCCTCCTGCAACATGGCGGCAAGGTCTTTGCACAACACAGCCTCTGACTCCGCTTGCTTCTCGCCTTCTTCAGATTCCTCCATCTTCTGCAGCATGTGAAAGAATCTGGTCTATGTCTGGAAACACTCACACTAAATCAAGAAATAACCTGACATGTGAAAGGGTAGAGAAGCTTGATTCAATCCGGGCAAACCTTCAGTTTTCAGAAGCCCATAACTGTGAAAATGACAGACACAACAGAGTAGCTGTAGAAGCAGAGACTGAAACCGATACTGATAATTACCCTGCTCAAATAATTACAGCTCAGAAAATGATTCTGCTTAAATTTCATGCCCATTCATTGACACTTAGTCCCACTCCCTTCTATACACTTCCCCCCTCTTCAATTCTTTTTATGAGAATGGGTGTTTTATTTTTATTTAATACTGTGGAGAGGAAATATGACTCATTGTTACTTCTGGATTTTAAAAATTGTTTTGTGGAGGTTTCCTTGTCTGTACCACATAAAGTAGTAAACAGTTCAGGAGATTGTTTCCATTTGTTACAATTACAAATAAATATTATTAAAAAGCAAATTCTGTTTGTAATCATTGTTTGGATGCACTATATTTTTAATATGCTAATTGTGATCATTTTACGCCAAGTCAAATTGTCCATAGTCATATTTTATGTTCCTAAAGTAACAGAATGATTTTCAATCTGGAAAAGGAAAAAAGTGCTAATGTAGCGTTTTTTCCCATTATTATCTCACAGCCATAATTACGTTGACTGAGGCTCCTGGGCATGATGGTCTGTTATACTGCTTTTATATTATGATGCATGTCGTATAGAATGTGTGTAGGGTGTGATTGTTGGAATTGTAGTATATATTTATGCCTGTACCTCAAAGGCGCATAAATTTGGTTGTGCTGCAGCACAATGACAATAAAGATACTACTACTAGAGGCGCCTTTCAAGGAGAGGGCATGGATGTGATTGGATGGACGCATGGGGGGGCGCAAAAGAAGCAAAAGCCTACAGCACCCGGTATTCCCAGGCGGTCTCCCATCCAAGTACTAACCAGGCCTGACCCTGCTTAGCTTCCGAGATCAGACGAGATCGGGCGCATTCAGGGTAGTATGGCCGTAGACACTGCATGGCGCTGCCGCTTCTGCCTTGAAGCAGGCCGTGGGGCCGGGGGGGGGTGTGCGAGGTGTTGTGGCCACGGTGGGAAGCCACAGGAGGGCCCGCAGTCGGGGTGTTTGTCAGCAGAGGGGTTTGGGCGCAGGAGAAGGCGCTGAGCTGCGGGACGCCGTCCAGGAGGAGGGTGCGGGTAGCAGCGTTTTGCAGGGAGCGGTGGGAGGGGCAGGGACAGCGCAGCGGCGTGTGCGTCAGCTAGCAGTGGAAGCGGGTGCCTGGGTGGGAAAGGTGCTGGTGTGTGTGCGCGCGGGGCAAGGCAGGCGGGGTGGGCTGGGAGCCCTGCTTCAAGGCAGAAGTGGCACGGCCACATCAAGGCCGTTCAGCGTCTACGGCCATACTACCCTGAACGCGCCCGATCTCGTCTGATCTCGGAAGCTAAGCAGGGTCAGGCCTGGTTAGTACTTGGATGGGAGACCGCCTGGGAATACCGAGTGCTGTAGGCTTTTGCTTCTTGGGGGCCCTCCCTCCCACGCCTCCGCCTTCTCCCTCTCCCTCCAGGGCGCGTCAGTCCCTTTTCACTCTTCTTCTTTCTTTTCCCTCTTCCCGTTCTCTCCTCAGGAGTCCGTCCGCTCAGGGATACCCTCAGCAAGAAAACTGGGGACCGCTCGGGGCGGTGCTAGCCTCAGGCCACCTCCGCTGCCGCCCAGGTGCAGATCTCCCGGGGTGCGGTGCTGACCGTCCAGGGGCACCGTTGGAGGGACCCGCCTTGCTTTTTCCAAGCCATCCAAAACAAGGCAAACGACTGTCTTGGTTCCCTGGCAGAGAAATAGCACAACGGTGCTATGCAAGAGAATTAATGATTAATTGCTTGCTTTTAATGGTCTTTCTTGTATCTATCATTGTTTTTCTTGTCTTTGGTTGTGGTCTTTGTAAGCCGCCTTCCTAAAGTGCCCTTAGGGGGTGGAGAGGAAGGGTCTTAATTCTTTTAATAAAGAAATAAATAAGTTTGATGTTCACATCGGTAGCCGCTTTGGGCCCCATCTGGGGAGCAAAGAGAGGACAGAATTAAGACAAACAAACAAGGTGACATCATCTTCTTTTGTTCTGCAGAACCATCATCAAAGATGGTTATAGAACTTAGCCTTGCTGTTTAAAATGAGTTTCTCACTTTCCAGATTTGTACTTTGGCAGTACTACTAGTTACTACTAGTTGGCAACCTTCAGTCTCGAAAGACTATAGTATCGCGCTCTGAAAGGTGGTTCTGGAACAGCGTCTAGTGTGGCTGAAAAGGCCAATTCGGGAGTGACAATCCCTTCCACACTGGGAGCAAGTGCAGTCTGTCCCTGGCCTGTCTCCCTGGCTATGGACCTTCCTTCTTTGCCTCTTAGCCTCAGACTGTTGGCCAAGTGTCTCTTCAAACTGGGAAAGGCCATGTTGCACAGCCTGCCTCCAAGCGGGCCTCATAGCAATTTGGTAACCTCAGAGGCTCTGTCTCTCTCTCACCGTTATTCCATGAAGTAGTTTATCTGAATATCTTTGGATTGTCCTTCCAAGTCGGGTCATCAGTCCAATGGGTCCAGTACACAAACTTCTTGTTTGGACGTCTTTGCCCCAAAGTCTGGCTTGCAGTGAAGCAAGGACTGAGATGTCAGTGGCACCCCTGAAATGTCACACCTCAATTCTGACAGTCCAGGGGCCCCGTTTTATATTGACTTTTTTTTTCTCAACCATTAAAAAAGGAAATGATAATTTTCTTTTTTATTGCACATTGAGTACCACAACAGCTGTGTGAGATGGTGTCAGATATGCGAAGAGTTTTGGAGAACCGACATCGAGTGCAGCCCTAGTGGACGTGGCAGCCTCAGTCTTTTGAGGTTGAGGTGGGAAGCGACCTGAATGGCTTTGGGAGGCAGAATGTTTTGGAACCTTGTTGTGAAGCCACACCACTCATCATGTGGAGGTGGACCCACAAAGCCTTTTCTTTTCACTCCTCTCCTATAGTGTCACTTGTGCTGCCTGCCCTGGCTTAATTACACCACTGACAGGAAGTGATACATATACAGACAGATGGCCATGCAGAATTTTATTTCTCCCCTGAGCTTGTGCAATAGAACTCATTTCCCTATTGACTAGTTTGGCTGAATAAACTTCAGGTGGAAAAGGTTGGTTTTTTCCTTGTCTTTGCAGTCTTATTCAAACCTCTGAGGAATCTCATTCTTACCCAGATCAATTTACAAATGCAATGCAATGAATATCCATGAGTTCTACACAAGACTGGGTTTTGAGGTTCTTGGACGGCATCAGAATATACGTGGACTGTGTGGTTTTAATCACATTTTGAGTGAATAAAACTGTTTTCTAGCCCCAAAGTACAAGATCACTTAGTTTTAAACACAAAGTTTCCATACTTTTTATTCCAGGAAGGCAGGTGATCCCAGCAGAACACCTTATTCCCTTGGGATGGCTGTGGATTAACAGGTCTCTGGCAATTTGCACCTTCTGGTGCTTAATATCCAAAGGCAACATTACAGTTGCTAGGGCAACCACACAACAGCTGTGTGATCCCATCTGCATAGGATTTACTTTTCCCTGATTAAAAGTGCATGGAGCTGATCCCTTGCCTGCCACGTTCGAGGTCATGTCCCTGCATAGTGGGAAGATGGAGAGCTGACATCTTCCTTTAGAATGATCCATTGGGAAGAAGAGAAATTGTTATAAGGTAGACTGAGTGTGATTATCCCATTCTGAGTTGTACATCTTCAGAGGAAGGTGAATGGCAGCTGTGTCGACTGTAATTTTTTTCTTCCTTAGTGTATATTTCTCCATAAGTACGATTCCATTAATATGATTTTGTTTATTTATTATCCTGCCTTTCTCCCACACCAAAGGTAACAACAGGTAATATAAAAGTACAATTAAAACAATAAGAACACCCAAGATCACGACAATTAAAAATCATTAAAAGGTACCAGCCCCTCAGTATTAATTAAAAGCCTTCATGAATAAGGAGGCACCACCAAAAGCTCTCCCGAGAGAGAGAGCTGTTCTTGATTCCAGGGGAAGGGAATTCCACAAACAGGGTGCTACCACCAAGAAGGCCCTATTCCTTGCCGCCACCCCCCTCACCTTTACTGGTGAGGGCACAGTCAGAAGGGCCCCCTCAGATGACCTGAGAGGGCAGGTAGGATTATATGGACGAAGGATTATATGGGGGGAAATGTTATAGTCAAAAATCACATATTAACATTGCAGAATAGTTCTGGCCCACTTTCTGCCCACACCTTCATTTTTTAAAATTTTAATTTTATATGGTTACTTAGCTTATTTTAGCTTCAGACAGTGGATAAAAACATACACTACAAATTTGTATTGATTTTATGTTAGCTCAACTGTCATGACTTCCCCAAAGAACCTTGAAAATTTGCGTTTGTGAGGATTCATTCATTTATTTGTTTATTACTCATTGAAAACATTTATATCTGGTCTTCTTGCCTTGGCAACTGAGGGTGGCTTACAGTTAATTAAACAACAAAGTTACATCATGAAACAAATGTAATAAAATAAGGAAGCAATACGCAAAAAGGTAGTTTAATAATCCTAATCTCAAAACAAGCAAAATTATCAAAGTACCCATCCACAGCCAAATATTATCACCCTCCTCCAAAAGCAGAGTGAAAAAGCAAGTTCTTTACATGTCTGTAAGGCTCAATTCACTTTTGTCAGGAGGGCATTCCACAAGGTCAGCAGCACTACCACTGAAAAGGCCCTGTGTCTAGTGGGTGCCTATCATGCCTCAGAAGACAAAGGCACCCACAGCCAGGTGACAGATGCCAACTGAAGCATACAAGAAGACACATCTGAGTGAAGGCAGTCCTTAAGGTCCAGATCCCCAAACCATTTGCGGCTTTAAATGTCATAACCAGCACTTAGAATTGAGCCTGGAAAAAGTCAGTAGCCAACGCAACTCCTACAAAGTTGAGGTGATTCGATCACAACAAGCAGCTCCACTTAGCAGCTTGGAAGCCACATTTAGCACCAACTGGAATTTTCTGCTGCTTTTTGCACCAGTTGAAGTTCCTGAATATTTTTCATGTTCAGTGTTGAGTAGAGTGCCTTGCAGTAGTTCAGCCTGGAAGTGACCAGAGCATGGATACCTGTATAGAGACCTTTTCAGAAAAAGCCGCAGTTGGCAATGAACCAAAACTGATAAGAGGCATTTCTTTTCCCGAGGGCACCCGAGAAACCCTCAATCAAGGAGCACCCTCTGACTGTGAGCCTCACAAATCAGTAGCACATCAAAAGTGCCTCCATCTTGCCTGGATTACATTTGAGTTTGTTCTCCCACATCCAAGTCCACACAGCAGCCAAGCACAATTCACAGTCTCCACTGCCCCCACTGATCAGATGACTAATCATACTGATGACTGTACAGCCCAAATCTCATGGCCACGTCCCTTGGGAGTTCTGTGCAAATATTAAACAGTACTAGGGACAAGATGGAACCCTGGAGAATTTTGCAGACCAAAGGCAAGGGGGTAGAGCAGAGGTTCCCTAGCACCACCATCTTGACCCCATTCTATGGAGCAAGCCATACTTGGTGCTACAGACGTGGCACAACAGCCCTGCTGGAAGGACATCTTTGGCAACCCCTCCTATGTGTTTCTCCTTCAGATGCTACTCTACCACTGACACACTTCAATCAAAACTCTGGTTGGATCACGACTGCTGCCTCTTTCTTAGCAGATAGCAAACCCTTCTTCCTACCGTAGTTTCTTTTCTCAGGATAAGACTCACCTCACCTGAGGTGACATGCCAAATGCTGCCCCCTTTACCTGATGAAGTGCCAGCTTCTGCTCCTCTCACTTTCCAATGCTCTAGCTCAGCACTATCTTCCCCACCACATTTCCTGTTTCTCTCTTCCTTTTACAGAAAGAAGGAGAAGGAAAAGCAGTGGCGACAAACAGGCGGACAGAGATGGGCACACACCCACCCACCAACCTACTGCCTGAAGTGACTGCTTTGGTTGGCCTAATGGAGGCGCTGGCCCTGGTGACAGTGATGAAGCAAAGGACATAGGGGTATGTGTGAGTGTAGCTAGATGGATGGGGCTCTGCAGTAGGTTCCCTGTGTTAAATGCCAGCCCAATGATTCACCCTAGGGCAAGGCAGTGCTCCCTCTGATAGGTCCATGATGAGCTACATCCTCCTCGCCAAGTGTGCCTGCAGTGATGAATGGTGTTAAATGTGGGATGAGGTGGTCTGCTCAAAAAGGCACTCCCTGGATGTGTGTGTTTGTGTGAGTCGATCGATCAATCGATCAATCGATCAATCGATCTATCTATCTATCTATCTATCTATCTATCTATCTATCTATCTATCTATCTATCTATCTATCTATCTATCTGAGAAATTTATATCCTGCCTTTCCACCCCGTTTAGGGGCCCTCAAGGCGGCTTACAAAATATTTCAATTTAATAGATAAAACAATGCTATAACATTAATAAAAACAATTAAAACCATAAACCAATAATACACAGTTGGATCATGAAAAGATGTTTCATAAAAAGCGCCAGCCCCCCAGTGTCAGCATTTGGTATGGAATATGGTGACTTCAACCCTTGATGCAGGGATTCCTAGCAGTTCTTTGCTTTTCCCCCTTTTGCTCCTGATGCCACAGCTGCTTCTGTAGTAGTGGGAGTGCCGTAGTATCCTTGTGTTGTATTGTGTGTGTATGTGTGTGGTGTCCTTGAGAATCCCCCCAGGAAGTAGCTGTTCATTGGCCTTGCGCTTGGGTCAATGAGTGTTTCTCTCTGGGACAGCTTCTCTGGCCATCAGCATGGAGGCTGGCTGGATGTGGTGTCTGTCTCCTTGAATGTCACGTTGATCATGCACCAGTTTTACTGGGATGGGCTGTGCCAGCATTACTGAGAGGGTTGCACGGGTGTGATATTGTCTCTGGATGGGTCTAGTACGGCAGTTGTTAGACTGATGTCAGGGCACCAGGGCATCAGGGCATCATAAGTGCAGAATGTGTCAGTGCCACAAATCAGTGAAATACTACCATAAATCCGAAAGTATTCAGTGATCACTTGGTAGCATGCTCAGGACTCAATACAGCGATTTTCAACCTTTTTCATCTCACGGCACACTGAAAATGCACTAAAATTGTCAAGGCACACCATGCTGCTGGTGGGCAGCTCACATCTCTCAATGGCCCTATGAATAAATGAGATTTATTTTAAAAAAATAAATAAATTTGCCAAACTCCCCTGGCACACCTGTGGATCACTTGTGGCACACTGCTTGAAAATCACTGGCTTGATTTATTGAGGAATCTTATTGCAATAGAAATACTACACCATATATATATTGACATTAATATCTAAACGCATTACAATCTCTGAGCATGAACTGGAGGTTGTCCATGACTTTGTGTACCTTGGCTCAACGATCTCCGACACTCTTTCTCTCGATACCGAGCTAAACAAGCGCATCGGTAAAGCAGCTACCACGTTTTCCAGACTCACAAAGAGAGTCTGGTCCAACAAGAAGCTGACGGAACATACCAAGATCCAGGTCTACAGAGCTTGTGTCCTGAGTACACTTCTGTACTGCAGCGAGTCATGGACTCTTCGCTCACAACAGGAGAGGAAACTGAGCGCTTTCCACATGCACTGCCTCCGACGCACCCTCGGCATCACCTGGCAGGACAAAGTTCCAAACAACACAGTCCTGGAACGTGCTGGAATCCCTAGCATGTATTCACTGCTGAAACAGAGACGCCTGCGTTGGCTTGGTCATGTCGTGAGAATGGATGATGGCCGGATCCCAAAGGATCTCCTCTATGGAGAACTCATGCAAGGAAAGCGCCCTACAGGTAGACCACAGCTGCGATACAAGGATATCTGCAAGAGGGATCTGAAGGCCTTAGGGATGGACCTCAACAAGTGGAAAACCCTGGCCTCTGAGCGGCCCGCTTGGAGGCAGGCTGTGCAGCATGGCCTTTCCCAGTTTGAAGAGACACTTGGCCAACAGTCTGAGGCTAAGAGGCAAAGAAGGAAGGCCCATAGCCAGGGAGACAGACCAGGGACAGACTGCACTTGCTCCCAGTGTGGAAGGGATTGTCACTCCCGATTCAGCCTTTTCAGCCACACTAGACGCTGTTCCAGAACCACCTTTCAGAGCACGATACCATAGTCTCTCGAGACTGAAGGTTGCCAATACCAATACAATGTCTAAAATAGAGCAAAACACATATAGGTGTGCAGCATATAACATTATAGGTAAAGGGGAGCAGAAGGCTACAATATGTTTTTGGTAGGATGTTTTTATAAAGCACCGAGGAAGAAACATCTGCGTATTGAGCCTCCTCACCAAGTCCCACCCTTACAGCAGACACAGGAGTGTCTGGCAGGATACAAAGAGCAATTGGTTTTATGTGAACTGCTATAATGAGATATGTGTGTGTGCTGCCAGACTACATGCGCGGCTGAAACACCAGGAATGTCGCCAAAAGCAGAGGTGCTCCTTCTGCCATAGTCAGCACAATTTTTCTCTTCTCAGAGTCAGGGGAATGAGTTGCCTGAGAGTAACGGGTGCTGTGCTCCTCCCTCCTTGTACGTGTGCATGCATGTGTCAGAGGACTGGAATCTAAAAATGTTATGTATGTTTTCAATCTGTTCATTCATAAATCCATAGGTAAGCACTGCTGAGATTTGACAGGAAGCCATGTCAGTTCCACAGCAATAGCAGAGGGCCTGTGGTGCAAATCCCTGATTCCACCTATTTGGGACCTTTGCGTTGCCCAGGAGTATCCTATTCATGTATGGAGCTCAGTATCAGGCTGTGGAGTCAGTCCCAGACAGCAGCCACCATTGCTCTGTTCTCACTGACCTTCTGACTACAAGTATCCAATCCCACAGGCATAACCTGGTTAACGGCCATGGGTGAGGAAGAGCAAGACCACATGCCCCCCCCCCATGGCTTAGTTATCCAGGTCCACCAACTGCTCAGCCATTGCAGATTTGCTGATAGGGAGTGTGGGAGGGGCTGCTGCCACTTCCACCTGTCACCTGCCACTGGTAAGTTGGGGGGGGGAGTAGTGCAGAGGAATTTTATCAGGGGTACAATGTTTCTTTTGGGCCCTTTCCTGGGTGAAACAGGGTGGAGGGAGGGCAGCGACAAGGACAGATTTAAGGGGCAGGGAAGGAGTGAAATGGGGTGGGGGAGGGTCTCCAGAGATACCCTCCAGATGAGTCTCCTGAGTCCAGGTCTAACTGCCTGGTAGACCTGGCCTCCATCTGAGCACTGGCAATCCTGGCCCCTGTGCCACCCAGGACCAGGACTGCAGAATTCTGCTCCCCCCCCCACGAGTAGAATGATGCCCCACCAGGGGCCTTCTGAGGCTCCTGGTGGACCTTCAAAACACTGTGTGGACCTTCAGTTTTCACCCTGAAGGCCTTCTGAAGGCCAGGGACATCTCCCCAGCCCTCAAAAGGTCTTCTAAGGGCCTTACAACATTTCTGTTTTTTGCCCAAAAACCAGAAGTCCGCAGAGGCAGTCTCCTCCAGCCCTCAGAAGGTGTGGTAAGGTAGGCGGCAGAGAGGGGTGAGGAAGGTGCCATGACCCCACAGGCATCGCATCCAGGGGCATTTGCCCCCTTGATCCCCCCCAGGTACACTAGTGCAGCTGAGATCCCAGGAAATTTCCTGCTATCAAAACTGACTTCTGCAGCAGCCATAGTCCCGCAGCTGCATCCCTGAGCTCCTATATCCTCCTTCATGGTAAACGGAGCCTTAAGCCAACAGGCTACCGTAGCAGGTCAGTTTCCTCCCAGATCTGACATTGTGTTAAGGAGTGTCATGCATGCATTCCTCAAGCCAGTACATATGGTTTGCAGCAACCACCATCACGTGCCTGCAATAGTGCCCCCAGCATCCTGCTCAGGCAGCAAGTCTGGGTAAGACTGGAAAATGTAAGATCCCAGGAAATTTCCAGACCCCCTCCTTTGGCTGCCTTTGTTCTGTTTAGGCAGAACATAAGAACACAAGAAGAGCCCTGCTGGATCAGGCCAAGGGCCCATCTAGTCCAGCTTCCTGGATCTCACAGTGGCCCACCAGATGCCTCAGGGAGCACACAAGACAACAAGAGACCTGCATCCTGGTCTGCATCCTTGCATCTGGCATTCTGAAGTAGCCTGCTTCTAAAACCAGAGAATAGGGCTTCCTGAGAACTCAACCTTGGTTTCTTTTCTGACCGCATTATACAGAAGGACAAACTTCTGAACATTTTGTTGTTGTTGTTGTTGAAGGCTCTGAAACAAACCTACTTCTGTATTTCCAGGGGCTGCAGTTGACTTGCTTTGTCCTTCTCTGCCTTCTATGGCAAAATATTCCAGAACCTGTGAAAGCCCTACACTTGCCATAAGAATAAATTATGTATGTTTTTGCCAGAAGGCATGGGTATGCCTTGCCTTGGTGCAGGATCTGACATCTCTTGGTCCAAACTGAGTTGCTGGGATTTCTTTTACTATATAGACAGTTACAACCAGTGTCGACACTGATCCCTCTCGGAGACTTCTCAATCCTCAGCGATCAGGCATCTTAAAAAGAAGCAAGACAGTGCCTGCTGACCACCCTCTTTCCCCAATACTATCAGACAGGCAGGAAGCCTGGCCCTTTAATTAGGCCAAGCCTGAAGCTGTTCTTTCTGGCACTGAGGAAGCAGAGATGTAGCTGCTACTGCACTGAGGAAGCCAGTACTGGAGAGAGTCTGCAGCAGATTGGGAGTGTGAAAGGGAGCAGTCTCAGGGTGGCAGGGAATCTGCCTGTGCTTCTCTGGAAAGGAAAAAGGGGAAAGGTTTAGAGAAGAGAAAAACTGGCCTTCTGGCCAGCCTGGATGGCCAGAGCTTAACCAGGAATGTGCTGATTTCATCCCTGTTCATTCATCACAAAGCAGACGCCTTCAGAAGACTGTGGACAGTGTGCCGTTCTCCAGGTAAGCCCTCTGTGTTCATTTGGGCTGGGTAACTTTGCAGGGCAACAAGAGTGGGGGAGTGGGTGGGGCTGAGCAGTTTTGGGAAACAGCCACTCTGTGGGACCCTGGATCTTTGGGAGCATCTCTGACCCTATCCTTTTGGGCAGGATGTGCTCGGCCAGTCCCTGACCAAGCAGGAAGCATTTTAAATTGCCATTTTCTTCTCTTAAAAAAAAGTAATTAATTTGCTTGATTACAAAGACATTCTCACGTATTTGTCCTGATGACCGAGAGACCCATATTGCATACATGACCCACATTTTGCAAGAGAAATGGAGCATTGCAAACCAAACCTTTCAGCTGTGTTGGCAGCTGTTCCGGCTGCTGCATCACAGACCGACCTGCACTTAAGTATTGAACGTGGACCATATTAATTATTTACTGTAACTCATCATAGCATATTAGTAAATGTTCCAGGCTCTTGGTCATTTAAAGTCTTCCGGTAGAGGAACATAGGACTTCTGTCTAATGATTCTTCTGCTTAGTCTCTGTTTTTGGAGGGGCAGGGGGAAGAATCCAGGTGGAGTTTGTGTTTGTCCAAACCAGTTGGGTCTGAAGTTTACCCAAATGACATTTTAGGCTGAACTTTATATATAATAAAATGTTTAGTCATTTTAGTAAAGGTGACTCCAAGGTGGTCTTGAATCAAATTGCTCCATGAAGGTGAGTGAAGGGACTTCCTTTTTTATGTCAAAGTCTAAGCAAGTGTTACGGACTGCTTCACAGACCAGAATGACTTTTAGAATGGAGCATTTATTTTGGTTTGTAGCTTCTGTGGCCTTAAAAATAAACTTTGATGGCAGATCTGGGAACAGACAGTGTCTCCCAGTAGGAGATCCCGTCTTAATGCCTGTTTATTACAACTGTGTGTGACATTGTGTCCAATACTTTTGTTTCCTCGTTTTAAAATTCCTACCCTGGTCAGGAGAGGAGAATTATGTGAGTGAGTATAAGAATATTGTTAGCATTATTAAACCATTTTGTTGGCATAATTAAAATGGTAAATCTCTAAAAAATTGTGGGAAGACAAATAGGGGTGTGTGCACTTGCATAGTAAGAGAAGCCAATGAAGTGACTCGGATAATCCCTCCTTAGACTAATGTCCTTATCTCGCAGTCCTGGAAAGAAGCATCTCTTCAATGTGTGCTGTTGGCTTGCAGTTCCCAATTCTGGTTTTATTCCATCTTTCAGCTGCCAAAAAGGTGAGTTAGAAGTGTTGTTTGTATTGAGCTACTTGTTATAATACTTTAACTCTTGACAAGTTCTCAGGGTTGGCCTCCGAGTAGGCTTAGTTTCCCCTCCATACTTCCATCTTTGTCTCTGTTTAGGATCTTGTGTGAGTGGTGGTTGTAGAGGTGCAACGTGTCTAGAAATGGTCTGAAACTGGTTTTCTTAAGGTAAGCAGGAATGGACCTAGTTAGCATCTGGAAGGAACTCTGTGTATGCTGCAGTCAGCGTCTTAGAGGAAAAGTGCAGTGCAAATTGTTATGTCCAGAAAGCTCACCATATTGCAGCAATTCTGTGTAAGATTGTTTGATCGGAATAAACTTTGCAAATTTCTCAAAATATTATTATTTATTCTGCCATTGCAGAAGAGGACCAAGTTCATGTAGAAAACTGAAACCTCACCCTCTGAGCGCTTCTGTCCCCTGGGATCTAAGATTTCACCAAGCATTTCTTCTTGTATGTATTCAGATGTGTGCCTACACTCATAAGAGCTAGAAACTGTGTTTTAAAACAGAAAGCTAAATCTTAGGCTAAATTTCACAGTTACTTGATACATTCATCAGTGTATGGGATACATAAAGCCCTGGCTGAAGACATTCCCTGGCTCAGTATTTATTGAGGGTCAGGAATGGTTTCTGGCAGCTGTAATGCTCCTGTTTGCATAATCTCCACCAACAGATTGCAAATTATTATTTGCATAATCTCCACCAACAGCTGATGCTAAAGACCTGTTGAACATTCTATCCTCAAATTTCCCCTCTCCAACTTTCAAAAAGCTGGAAACTCTGCAAATCTAGCAATGATCAGGCTTGCCTTCTCATAATATAAGATAAATTTTGCTATTCTGTTTCTGGTTTCCAACAGAAAGATGAGAAAGGTCCTTTATGCTACTTATGAGTGCTCAGAGGTGGGCAGCAGTCACAGAGACCTCCTTAAGGTTTGGGAACATTTGTTCCCTTACCTTGGAGCTGCGCTGCAGCTGCTCCGGTGCTGGAAAATTGGATAGGATTGGGCCCTAAATCAGCAATCTGTTACAAAACACACCATAAATCTCCTGGGTGCTCTGATCCAGGGGTGTCCAAACTTTTTGGCAGGAGGGCCACATCATCTCTCTGACACTGTCAGGGGCCAGGAAAAAAAGAATTAATTGACATTTTTAATTTGAAAAATTTTACATAAATTTACATGAATGAATATATTAGAGATGGAATTTATTTGAATTAATGAAGGTCTTGCAATAGCTCAAGGCCTATAAAAGGCCTTCTGCTTGGGCACAAAGCAAGGCCAGCCTTTCTTTCACTGCTGCTGCTGCACCACAGACGTGGAACACCAAGCAGTGGAGGGAGCCCTTGGCCCGCAGCTCACATGAGAGTTGAATAGTCGCCCTCACACTGAGAGCAGTTGTGTCAGGCCAGTGCAGAGGGCCAGAGGCTCATTGGAGACTGGGGGCTCCCCTTGGGCCTGATTGGGAGTCCCTGAGGGCTGCAAATAGCCCCCAGGTGGGGGTTTGGGCACCCCTGCTCTAGAAGTTCAAGTAAAATCATGTAAACTGTTGTAGATGATTGATAGTTGGAAACTGCTGCATCCTAGAACACTCCCTCCCACAAAATGTTGCATCAGTCTCTGTGGCTCCTGTTGCCAATGTTGCCCTAATTTCTCTGTTCATTGCTGCATCAGCACTAGAAAGTTGGATAGGATTGGGCCCTCAATGACATATAATTCAAGGCCAGGTTTTCCCAAGGACTGACAAGAGAGAAGAGAATCACAAGGTGAGAACCAGCGGATCTGCATTTATTTATTGTACTGCCTCACAGCTTCCTGAATAAAACATGTAAAGACCAGATGGGTCTTGTTTACTTTGGTGGGATAAATGTAGAAGGTACTGGTAATTAAAAAAAAAAAAAAGAACAGTCAGTGTAGACTCCATATTAAGTCCTTGGTAAACAGTGCAGTGAAGCTGTAGCCAATCAGTGTCATGGCAAATAGAAGGCACAGGTTCACAGCACATGCAACACGTTCTTCAGAATGCATGGAGAGCCTCTGAGATCTATCTTTAATTGCCTCCTAAGGTCTTGAGAGAATTTTCTAGAGCGGTGGTTCCCAAACTTTTATGCATCAGGACCCACCTAAAAAAATTTTCACTTTACCAGCCGCTCAAGCCTCTGTGGCTATAATGGTGATTGGGCAGCAGTGCTCCCTGCAAGTAGCAAGTTGTTTAACCTTCCAGCACACAGCCTGATCTACCCTGTCAGTTTCGCGAACCATCAAAAATCAGGTTGTGACCAGTTATGGACATGGCCCCTATAGTAACATGCCCCCCCACATCACACCGCCCCCCCCCCCCGCACTCCAGGGATACTTACCTAGGCACAAGGAGCCTCACACAACACTCTGAACAGCTCTAAAAGCCTTCATAGTCTTCTGGGGTGATCTTAAAGAATACAGTTTTCTAACAAGAACCAGAAGTACTCTTTAAGATTGCACCAGAAGCCTCAGAAGGCTTTTGGAGCTGTTTAGAGTGGCATGTGGGGCTTTGCCTGCCCGCGGAACAGCTCCAATGGGCAGGTGGAGGTGGTGTAGTGGGTGGAGGTGGCAACAGCGGGAGGGCGTAACAGGCGAGGCACCTGGGGCTTTTGCCCCCCTGCCCCCCAGGCCCGCCACTAGTTGTGACCCACTGGTGAACCACAGACCCACAGTGAGAAGCACAGGCCTAAAGCATGTGGGTCTGTGGGTGTGATGAGGAAAACTTTATCCTCCCCGTGGGGAAGGCTCAGTGCAAGCCCATCAGTAAGTGTTAAAGGAGATGCTGAAGGACACCGTCTGAAGCAGAACATCTTGTCCTAGACTCGAGAATGAGCAAATGGGAAGTGTACATTGACTAAGGGCCCAATCCTATCCAATTTTCCTATCCAATGTATTGCAGCTGTGTTGATGGGGCATGCTCTGCATCCTGTACTGGTGAGGAAGTCACACATGTTTGTTCCCTTACCTCGGTTCTTACAGACAGCCTATTCTGCAGCTATGTAATTCTGCCGTGTCGCTATATTGAGTGACTTCATGCTCCAGAACAAGGCAAGGCAAAATCAACTACCATCATCCAAGCTGGTAGGACCTCCTCCTACTGGAAGGAGGCAGGACCAGAGCAGTAAATCACAGCGAATCATAGCCAATACTTTGGGGCCATGGGAGCTTTAATTACTTAAGGCTGCAATGCAATCCCATACACACTTTTGCTGGGAGTAAGCCCCATAGAACTCAATGAAACTTACTACTGAATAGACATGCATAGGATTGGACCATAAGTAATTTATTTTCCACAGTCCTTAAAGGTTCTTCCATAGCATGCAATCTGGGTGTGAGTATTTAATATTCTACCATGAGTAGTAGAAATGGAATTAACATTCCATTAATTCCATTAAAAGTAGTAGAAATGGAATTAACATTCCATTTTAATTCCATTAAAAGGGCCATGAGAAGCAGGTAGTGTGTGGTGAAGTTCATCCCAGAACAGTTTTATTGAAGAAGTAGATCTTGGGGAAGAGGCTTGGAGGAGGAGAAAGAGGGCTGCTTTGGGGTTTTTCTTTCCTCTAAACACCAGCCCACTTGCATAGCTCTCTTTTGGTGCAAGTCTGTTCTCGCATACTCTGGAGAATGTACACATTGCTCATTTCTTCTTTGTTTCAACAAGGTGCAGAGAGAGCCCATTCCTGGGGGTTGCTTTCCAGCTCTGGAATTTTACCTGAGGCTTGCTGAAGCTTGAGCCCAAACAGGATCCAGTTATATTTGTAAGACATGAAGAGCAACCACAGTTATATTTGTATTCATGAAGAGCAGCCACAAAAAAACATTAATAATTTTACCAATGTATTTTAAATGTTTGGTGGTTTTATATTATTTCATGAGTTTTTTAAATTTAAGGAGCTTTTGTGAATAGGGTAGTTTATCCATTAAAAAGTAAATGTGTGTTGGCAACCTTCAGTCTCGAAAGACTATGGTATCACACTCTAAATGGTGGTTCTGGAACAGCGTCTAGTGTGGCTGAAAAGGCCGATTCGGGAGTGACAATCCCTTCCACACTGGGAGCAAGTGCAGTCTGTCCCTGGTCTGTCTCCCTGGCTATGGGCCTCCCTTCTTTGCCTCTTTGCCTCAGTCTGTTGGCCAAGTGTCTCTTCAAACTGGGAAAGGCCATGCTGCACAGCCTGCCTCCAAGCAGGCCGCTCAGAGGCCAGGAAATATGTAATGAGAAACTAATAAGAGAAACATTATTTGTTGAATACTACAATTCTTGCTGCTCAAGTCTTATCAAACTTCCTAACGGCCTTTGCAGTAGGCTAGGTTGAAAGGGTGAGATGCTGATTTGCCCAACACCAACCAGTCAATCTTCTTTTCTGAGGTTTTGAACCTGGATCTCCCATTCTGTGCAGGGTAGCACGGCTGGTCCCATGTGTGGGAGTGGACATGACATGCTATGCTTTCTGTCGTATCTCCTCTTTGTAATACAAAGAAACAAAGCAGAATGGACTACATGTTTAAAATGTCAACCAGTTAATGAATGTTTACAACATAAAAATTGCCCTGCCAGATCAGTCTTGAGGCCTGCCTACCACTCAGAGGCCACACAGTGGCATAGCTAGAGGGGGTGCAAAGCATTAGTTTGGCAGGGAGCCTCATCATGACTTGCAAGTGGCCCATCCCTTTGGAGCCATTCTGGGCAGTTGGAGCAAAACGGAGGCAATTATGCAGGATGAAGCACATGGGCAGTCAAGGCAAATGCCTCCATTTCGCTCCTATCGCCCAAAATGGTTCCGAAGGAAAGAGGAAGGAGCCGCTTGCAAGCCGTGAGGCTCCCTGCAAAATGTAGTGCTTTGCACCCCCTCTAGCTATGCCACTGTGGCCAGATATATTCTGTGTGAAGTTCACAGGCACAATTTATTGTAATAGCCATGTTTTTAAAATCAGAGTATCATGCTAGTCCATCTCCCTGTTTAGTGTAGGCAAATTAATCATCTGATGTTTCATCTGGTGAATAAATTATGATGTTGATGAAAAATATTTATATACCACTTGTTGTTAAAAAGTTCACAAAGCAGTTTAACAACATATTACCAAAACTTGTATATAAGTGTATTTTGAAGGTAGTGTAACTTACAAAACCTCCAGGACCTCCCAGCTACACTTGCCCACGTCGTTGGTGCCGACATGCACCACAGCCGCTACCTCTCCCCCAGCACTGTCTACTAGCCTGTCTAGACGAGAAGTGATGTCCGCAACCTTCGCACCAGGCAGGCAAGTCACCATGCGGTCCTCAAGGCCCCTCTCTATGTTTCTAATAATCGAATCCCCCACTACAAGAAGCCCCCGACCCCCCTCCCGCCGAGGAGTATCCCTCCTATGACAGACAGCCAGTAGCAGGGTGGGGGCTATCCAGTGTTCTGCATCGAGTGCCACATGTATGATTATATGCCTCTGGGGCATAAGTCATGGGTGTGTCCTCGGTGCAAGGAGCTCCAGGCTCTCAGGGAACGCGTCCGCTCCCTTGAAGCCTTGGTGGCCAACCTGGAGAAGCGCAGGCAGGCAGAGGAGGACCGTGGGGAGACTTCTGGGGACGATCAGGCTTCGTCCCAACCTCAGGCGTGCAGCTCCTCGGCTGCCCGGGTGGGAAGTCTCGGGACTGGAGGACGTCATCCTGGAGAGGAGGGAAACAATCCCCTAGGGGGGACCCCTTCTTCAGGGGATGGGCCCGTATCCGAACGCACTTGGGATACTCCTCGGCGGGAGGGGGGTTGGGGGCTTCTTGTAGCGGGGGATTCGATTATTAGAAACATAGAGAGGGGGGTTTGCGATGGATGTGAGGACCGAATGGTGACTTGCCTGCCTGGTGCAAACGTTGCGGACATCACTTCTTGTCTAGACAGGCTAGTAGACAGTGCTGGGGGAGAGGTAGCGGCTGTGGTGCATGTCGGCACCAACGACGTGGGCAAGTGTAGCTGGGAGGTCCTGGAGGCCAAATTTAGGCTTTTAGGCAGGAAGCTGAAAGCCAGGACCTCAAAGGTAGCGTTCTCTGAAGTGCTACCTGTTCAACGCGCAGGGCCAGCTAGGCAGGCGGAGATCAGGGGTCTCAATGCGTGAATGAGACGGTGGTGTAGGGAGGAGGGGTTTAGATTCGTTAGGCACTGGGGAACTTTTTGGGACAAGCGGGGCCTGTACAAGAGGGACGGGCTCCACTTGAACCAGAATGGAACCAGACTGCTGGCGCATAACATTAAAAAGATGGCAGAGCAGCTTTTAAACTGATCCCTGGAGGGAGGCCGACAGGAGCAGAGGGGCATCCGGTTTGGGACTCCTCATCCCTATGGGATGAGGATGGGGAGGTTAGAGAACAACAAGACAAAAGCAGAGTAGGAGAAGAAATTGGGAAAGGTAGTGTGATGGGATGTGATAGACGGTTTGGCACAATGAGAGGATGCGGGGACAAAGGAGCAAATAAGCAGCGCATCCTGGGGCATTCCGTGTACAAATGCTTTTATGTGAATGCCCGAAGTCTACGAGCTAAGGTGGGAGAACTGGAATGTCTGGTGACAAGGGAAAATATTGACATAGTGGGCATAACGGAAACCTGGTGGAATGCGGAGAATCAGTGGGATACCGCAATCCCGGGCTATAAACTCTACAGGAGGGACAGGCAGGGGCGTGTTGGAGGTGGGGTGGCCGTTTATGTTAAGGAAGGGATAGAATCCAGCAAAGTAGAGATTGAAGGTGGGTCGGACTCCACCGTAGAATTTCTGTGGGTTAAATTACCAGGCTTGTGCAGCGATGTAATACTGGGGGCGTGCTATCGTCCTCCAGACCAGAAATCGGATGGGGACCTTGAAATGAGGAAACAGATCAGGGAGGTGACAAGGAGGGACAGGGATGTAATCATGGGGGACTTCAATTATCCTCATATTGACTGGGTCAATTTGTGTTCTGGTCACGATAAGGAAACCGGATTTCTTGACGTGCTAAATGACTGTGGCTTAGATCAGCTAGTCACAGAGCCCACCAGAGGACAGGTGACTCTGGATTTAATATTGTGTGGTACGCAGGACCTGGTTAGAGATGTAAATGTTACTGAGCCATTGGGGAACAGTGATCATGCTGCGATCCGTTTTGACGTGCACGTTGGGGGAAGAATACCAGGCAAATCTCTAACAAAAACCCTTGACTTCCGACGGGCGGACTTCCCTCAAATGAGGAGGCTGGTTAGAAGGAGGTTGAAAGGGAGGGTAAAAAGAGTCCAATCTCTCTAGAGTGCATGGAGGCTGCTTAAAACAACAGTAATAGAGGTGTATACCGCAAAGAAAGAAGGGTTCCACTAAATCCAGGAGGGTGCCCGCATGGCTAACCAGCCAAGTTAGAGAGGCTGTGAAGGGCAAGGAAGCTTCCTTCCGTAAATGGAAGTCTTGCCCTAATGAGGAGAATAAAAAGGAACATAAACTGTGGCAAAAGAAATGTAAGAAGGTGATAGGGGAGGCCAAGCGAGACTATGAGGAACGCATGGCCAGCAACATTAAGGGGAATAATAAAAGCTTCTTCAAATATGTTAGAAGCAAGAAATCCACCAGAGAAGTGGTTGGCCCTCTGGATGGTGAGGGAGGGAAAGGGGAGATAAAAGGAGACTTAGAGATGGCAGAGAAATTAAATGAGTTCTTTGCATCTGTCTTCACGGCAGAAGACCTCGGGCAGATACCGCTGCCCGAACGGCCCCTCCTGACCGAGGAGTTAAGTCAGATAGAGGTTAAAAGAGAAGATGTTTCAGACCTCATTGATAAATTAAAGATCAATAAGTCACCGGGCCCTGATGGCATCCACCCAAGAGTTATTAAGGAATTGAAGAATGAAGTTGCAGACCTCTTGACTAAGGTATGCAACTTGTCCCTCAAAACGGCCACGGTGCCAGAAGAGTGGAGGATAGCAAATGTCACACCTATTTTTAAAAAGGGAAAGAGGGGGGACCCAGGAAACTATAGGCCGGTCAGCCTAACATCCATACCGGGTAAGATGGTGGAATGCCTCATCAAAGATAGGATCTCAAAACACATAGACGAACAGGCCTTGCTGAGGGAGAGTCAGCATGGCTTCTGTAAGGGTAAGTCTTGCCTCACGAACCTATAGAATTCTTTGAAAAGGTCAACAGGCATGTGGATGCGGGACAACCCGTGGACATTATATATCTGGACTTTCAGAAGGCGTTTGACACGGTCCCTCACCAAAGGCTACTGAAAAAACTCCACAGTCAGGGAATTAGAGGACAGGTCCTCTCCTGGATTGAGAACTGGTTGGAGGCCAGGAAGCAGAGAGTGGGTGTCAATGGGCAATTTTCACAATGGAGAGAGGTGAAAAGCGGTGTGCCCCAAGGATCTGTCCTGGGACCGGTGCTTTTCAACCTCTTCATAAATGACCTGGAGACAGGGTTGAGCAGTGAAGTGGCTAAGTTTGCAGACGACACCAAACTTTTCCGAGTGGTGAAGACCAGAAGTGATTGTGAGGAGCTCCAGAAGGATCTCTCCAAACTGGCAGAATGGGCAGCAAAATGGCAGATGCGCTTCAATGTCAGTAAGTGTAAAGTCATGCACGTTGGGGCAAAAAATCAAAACTTCACATATAGGCTGATGGGTTCTGAGCTGTCTGTGACAGATCAGGAGAGAGATCTTGGGGTGGTGGTGGACAAGTCGATGAAAGTGTCGACCCAATGTGCAGCAGCAGTGAAGAAGGCCAATTCTATGCTTGGGATCATTAGGAAGGGTATTGAGAACAAAACGGCTAGTATTATAATGCCGTTGTACAAATCTATGGTAAGGCCACACCTGGAGTATTGTGTCCAGTTCTGGTCGCCGCATCTCAAAAAAGACATAGTGGAAATGGAAAAGGTGCAAAAGAGAACGACTAAGATGATTACGGGGCTGGGGCACCTTCCTTATGAGGAAAGGCTACGGCGTTTGGGCCTCTTCAGCCTAGAAAAGAGACGCCTGAGGGGGGACATGATTGAGACATACAAAATTATGCAGGGGATGGACAGAGTGGATAGGGAGATGCTCTTTACACTCTCACATAATACCAGAACCAGGGGACATCCACTAAAATTGAGTGTTGAGCGGGTTAGGACAGACAAAAGAAAATATTTCTTTACTCAGCGTGTGGTCGGTCTGTGGAACTCCTTGCCACAGGATGTGGTGCTGGCGTCTAGCCTAGACGCCTTTAAAAGAGGATTGGACAAGTTTCTGGAGGAAAAATCCATGATGGGGTACAAGCCATGATGTGTATGCGCAACCTCCTGATTTTAGAAATGGGTTATGTCAGAATGCCAGATGCAAGGGAGGGCACCAGGATGAGGTCTCTTGTTATCTGGTGTGCTCCCTGGGGCATTTGGTGGGCCGCTGTGAGATACAGGAAGCTGGACTAGATGGGCCTATGGCCTGATCCAGTGGGGCTGTTCTTATGTTCTTATGTTCTTACAACTTAACAAACACAAGTTGCCAATCACTGTTCAAAGAACAAGCCATTTTCAATATTACCATATATGGTATATAAGAACAAAAGTATATTCCCAAAATAACAGGCCTGCCTTTAATTTGCTGCCCATTTGATTAAAATTGGTCCCTGATAAATAAAACATTAAAAAAAAAAGAACAAAAATATATTCCCAAAATAACAGGCCTGCCTTTAATCTGCAGCCCATTTGATTAAAATTGGTCCCTGATTAACTAGACTAGTGCTTCAAGTGATTAATCTGCCCATTAAAGCTTGTGGCCTTCCTTGTAACTCCTTTGTCTTAAGTATTCATTTTTATGCTGCTAGATCATATACCTTTAATTTGTGCTTGGTATTCTACAGAAGTTTTTCCCTCAAAGCACAAGCGTATTCTTTCTTTGTGTTATAAATCCATCAGCATGACGCTGTAAACTCTGTCCTCAAGTCTTGCATGGTTGTTGTTGCCTCTGAGGGTACAGTTTCTACTAAGCAATCTTCTGCCTGTACCAGAGGCCCTAACAAAACAGCAACCCTCCCAGTTTATTTCAGCACTGCAAAGACCAGCAGAGGCACTGAATCTAAGATGTTCAGGGTTGATTAGTCACTCTGCCCAGTACTCCTGTTTGTTTTTCCATGCCATCTTTCACATGAGCAGCAGCTGGTCAGGAGGACCTTTCCAATGTAACCAGTGCTACATAGATGGCTGTGCTACAAGGTCACCTGGAAACATAGATTTATTTTCAGATCATCCTGCAGTGTGCTTGAGCTGTCAGTGGGGCCCAGACTTTCTATGAGACCAAACCACAGAGGGTTGCTTGTTTTTAGAGGGCAGCACCTGCTGCTCACCACCCGCCTCCTTAAACCACCCACAGAGGTTACCTGGGTGACTGAACCACATCCATAAAGGGGAACACAGCAGAGAGTAGCTGGGTTTAAAAAAAACACACACAACTGGAATATTTGCTGGGGGATTAATTATTAACAACTTTAAATCTGAGAGATGGAAGATCATCTGGTGGAGAACAGTGCAGAATCCTCCCACAATTTCTGAGAGAGAGAGAGAGAGAGAGAGAGAGAGAGAGAGAGAGAGAGAGAGAGAGAGAGAGCACATCTGAAGAGTTACCATCTTTCAGATTAAACTCTCTCCCCCCCCCATAAGACCAAAAAACAAAAGTCTTCTCAAATTTTTAAAATTGCCTGGGAGCGCTTCAGTGTATCAAGTGGATGGATAGGATTGGGCTCTTAGGCTGCAATCCTATACTCATTTTCCTGGGAGTAAGCCTCACTGAACACAATGGGACTTCTGAGTAGACATGCATAGGATTGTGCTGTTAGCCCCTATTTAAAAGAGAATGAGTGAGTAGTACAGGGAAACTACTGCAGGGAAAGCGCCCTACAAGGATATCTGCAAGAGGGATCTGAAGGCCTTAGGAGTGGACCTCAACAGGTGGGAAACCCTGGCCTCTGAGCGGCCCGCTTGGAGGCAGGCTGTGCAGCATGGCCTTTCCCAGTTTGAAGAGACACTTGGCCAACAGACAGAGGCAAGGAGGCAAAGAAGGAAGGCCCATAGCCAGGGAGACAGACCAGGGACAGGCTGCACTTGCTCCCAGTGTGGAAGGGATTGTCACTCCCGAATTGGCCTTTTCAGCCACACTAGACGCTGTTCCAGAACCACCATTCAGAGTGCAATACCAGAGTCTTCCAAGACTGAAGATTGCTAATGATGAATGGGTGAGTAGATTGGTGGTTGGGGACATCACCCTCTGACCACTTTTTCCTGTGTATTGTCACAGAAAATAGTAAGTAAGGAAATTATTAGTACAGTATAGTACACTAAATATAGTACTTACATTCTGCCTTTCCACAATATGCTTGAGACAACTAACAATAAAAACAATAAAACAAGATAAATACGCAATAGTATAACAATGAATATAAAACAGTTTCAGGATCAAAGTTCAGTAAATAGCAAGACAATTGTAAGCATGTATGCCATTAGCTGGTTAAGTGTCCGTCAGAAAAGGGAGGTTTCCTCACAATGGTCAAATGCCAGCAGGGAAAGTGCAAGTTGGGCCTCCCTAGGAATAGAGTTCCGGATTTGGGCGAAGCCCCAGGAAAGGCCCTCGCCGCATCCCAACGAAATGCAATTCAAATGTTGGCAGGATGTCGAGGAGAGCATTTCCAGCAGATCTTAAAGCCCAGCACGTTCACTTTATGTTCTACTACTCTACTTTAATCAGCTTGCTGACATGACAACATTCTTCAAAGACCATAAAAAATCATTTTTCTGACATTCTGGTAGGCTGTGAGCACCAGTGGGGTAGCTTCAGCCTTCTCTGACCTGTTTTCTTTTACTGGGGTTTTCTGGGGTTCACCAGTATGTTTGCAGTGGTTCTCAGTTGTTTTAGCACCAAGACCCACTTTTTAGAATGTCAGAACCCACCGGAAGTGATATCATGACCAGAAGTGACATCTTTAAGCAGGAAAATTTTTAACAAGCCTAGGCTGAAATTCTACCTACTCATACCCAGAAGTAAGCCCCATTGACTGTCATTGTTAAAAGCATATACAGAGTAGTCTGTTAAAAGTACAGATCTGTAACACTTCCCCAAATGCAGTTACATACCATGGTAGCATCCAGTATAATATATTAAAAATAAAATATTGAAATGAATGGGGACCCACCTGAAATTGGTTCACGACCCACCTGCTGGGTCCCAACCCACAGTTTGAGAAACACTGTTTTAAATTACCCAAACAAGAGTGCATACTCAGCATCATTTCACAGTTAAGACATAATGAATCTGTATTAAGTGATCCTGAGTATGCTTAAGAACATAAGTGCGCTTTAGGCCCAGATTGGATAGGACTGGACCCACAGTCTCGTTTGCTCAGTTTGCCCATGTGCTCAGTGTGGCTTATGCTCTTTTCAACAAACCTTATTTCAGGCTGAAGAGTGAAAGGGCAAGTGATGAAACAGCTGCTTGACTACATCAGCATTGGCTTGAAATATGGATCAAATCAGCTGGTTGTGTGCACTCCTCCAATTTAATTAAAAGTTGATACAAAATATCAAAATAAATTCTAGAGGAGGTTTGGAGACTTTGTTTCCTTCTCTTTGCCCCCAAAACTAGTCTTGCACTCTGAACTGTTTTAACCCTTGCCTTGTCCATCAATCTAGCTTCCTTACTTGCTCTTTCCTTCTCTCACCTTACCTACAATCCTGCAGGTGGAGGAACTTGGTAGTTCCACCTGAATATCATGCCAGGCTTGTACTGCCTGCCAGCCTGGACTGCCCTTCCTCTGCAGAGCTCGTGCGTGAAAGCCTGTGCCAATGGTTTTTCTCTGGGACTCACCACTCGCCTTACTTACATCAATTTGGAGCAGGAGCCCGTAGAAGGTTTGTTTCCTAGCTATGGAGCATGTTCAGCCTGCATGGTTGGTAGACTGTGTTTCTGACTGGAGAGGTATAGTGATACCTCCTGACTCTTTCTCCTGCTGCTGCTTCAGATCTGTGGCTCACATTGGCATAGTTTGTATAATCAATAGAGTTTACTTCTTTGTTGCCAGAGATCGACCATCATGCTTTCTCCTTTTCTGTGGAGTCCTCATTATTGATGAGACATTATTGATTGCACCTTCAGTTGTGGTAGAATTAAGATGAGTTACAAGAGTGTGATTTTATGGGTAGAAGTGAGGTTTCCTGCCATGATGCACCTGTATGGGTTTGAATGATGTCACCTGCCTCTTCTGCAGCAGTTTCAAGAAAGAGGCAGATAAGCTGAAGCTGAATGTGAGGGTTAACTATCTGTTGGGCATCAGTCTGGTTTCTCTTGCACAGGAGTATTCGTTTACCCCCTGGAGGAGTCTGAGGTGGTAGCAAGCTTTGAATCTACGACAGGAAGCAAAACCTTCACTTTCCAGATTCAGAACCAGCAACGAGTGGAGGACTGCTGCCTTGACTGCAACTCCAGTTCAAACCAGTCACTCCACTGCAGCAGTGGTAGGTTGTGGTAGCTATACACAAACTCTTTTTTATTATCTATTAGAAGCTTTTCACTCTTGGAGATCCACTCTTGGTGGACAGTGAGGTGAGCTAGGTCAAGAACAGTCTTTGTGATCTAGGGTCTAGTGGTCTCCTAAACCAGTGTTCTTCAGCCTGTGTGTCATGATCCCAATGGGGCTGCGGAGCCTCATTTGGGGGGTTGTGGCAACCTTTCAAAGCCTGTGCAAGAGAGGACTTGGATTCAGTTCAATAATGGAACTGCCTTATCAGAACTGAGTTCTTGATGTAATCCTGCACAGCCTCTTCTCACTTCTTGTACCTGGAGCTCTTAAGGCCGGCCCTGCTCAGGCTACTACCTTACAGGCTTGTTGTGTAGACACCAGAGGTAGGGGGAAATGGGGCAGGGGGTGACAGATTGGGTCCTGGGAGGGGGGCAGGATTGGTGGTGGGACTCCAGTCTCATTTATTTGTTTTTTGAAGGTCATGGAATGAAAAATACTCCACCATCCCCTAGACCACTAATCCCAACCCACATTGTTGCACACATAAGACAGACCATCCCCTTGGAATTTGACTCAATAAATGGGAACAGGAAGTGAAGACATGCATCACTCGTGTGTTTTCTTTGTTCTCTGGGTAATTTGGTGAGAGGGGTGGCTTCAAGACAGCAGCATGGTAAGTCTAACAGCCTCCCCCATGGGTGTAAGGAAGGCACCTTCCCTGTTGACTTCCTTTTCACCTTCTGTCCAGGTCACTTAATTCTGGATGAAGATTTGGCACGTTCCACATTCATCATCAGCACGGGCTTTGTTGGGCCTTCAGAAACTTTGACTGTGACCTTCAGCAGCAGCCAGGAGCTGGCAACTCTGCCCAATGGGGCCCTACATGTCCTCTTCCCTTCGGTGCTCACGCCCTTCGTCATATCCATACCTGAAAGTGAAAGTGAGGCAAGAGGCTTGTGTGACGACAGGTTGGCCCTATGGTGATTTTCATGGCTTTCTCAGAGTATATGCCATGTGTGGGAGGTAGTGGTGCAGGAAATCTCTCCTCCTTTTCTCCGTTGGGCTCTCTCATTCAAAATTTTGGAATGCGTGTGTATGGATGAGCAGAACGATGGGACTCGTAGTGAGATTTCTCTCTTTAAAAAATTATACAGTAAATTCATGCTATATCTACACATGCATTTTTCCAGCCAAGTCAGAAACACACAGTTGTTCAGCTTAGATCAGAGTGCGAGGAAGCCTCTTTGGAGACTTTGGGCGCAATCCTAACCAACTTTCCAGCACCGAGGTAAGGGCAATACAGCTCCGAGATAAGTGATCAAACAATCCCCTACCTTGAGGAGGCCTCTGTGACTGCCATCCAACTGTGGGATGCAGCACGTGCCCCATTGGCACAGCTATGTCAGTGCAGGAAAGTTGGTTGGGATTTGGGCCTTTGTGCAGCAAATGGAGTTGTTGCCCCTGAATGGGCTGTTTCCGGTTCTTAAAAGATCACATGTCAAAGCTGAGTCCTGCCCTGGTACCTGCAGCTCTAGTTTGTGACTCATCTTCTTGTTCTTCAGTTCTACCAGTTGTTTTGGATCCACCACTCTGAAGAGTGAGCAGTCTTTCCTCATGACCCCCAAGGATACAGACATCTTCAGGGGTGAGGTTTACAACCCCTTCCCCTACGAGTTTACCTTTGAGATGCTGGTAAAGGGACCCTGTTTGCTGGCAGGTATGATATAGCATCTGTTCTCTCTTTCAGCAGGGTTGATGGGTACTGCTTGTCAGGGACACCCCAAAACAGATTTGGAAATCATGTGCTTTCATGGACTAGAAACCACTATATCTGATACTCTAGCACAGTGGCTCTTAAACTTTTCAGACTCTGGAACCCTTAATACTCCTAAACAGAAATCTGAAATCTGCGGAGAAAGAGGGCCCACTGTATTTGGTGAAGCACAACAGTCACTCAGACTTGTGAAAGTAGTGGGCCACTTGCTGTGACATCACAGTGGTGGCGTAGCTAGAGGGATGCAAAGCAGTGAGTTTTGCAGGGAGCCTCCCTATGGCGTGCAAGCAACCCCTCCCCCTTGGAGCCATTCCAGGTAAGAGGAGCAAAACAGAGACAAGCACCTCTGTTTTGCGCCCCCTGCCTGAAATGGCTCCAAAGGGGAGGGGGAGGCTTCTTGTATGCCACGGGGAGGCTTCCTGCAAAGCTTACTGCTTTGCACCCGCTCTAGCTACGCCACTGATTGACAGCTCCTTGCTCTCTAAGAATGGATTTCCACTTGGATATGTGTTACTATCACCCTTTAAGTGTGCTGTGGTTTTGTTCCACATTTTGCTTGATGCAGAGAGGATTTTTGTTGTGGCTCCTTGTACAACAAGTTGACAAATTGAATCTGCTGTGTAGTCAGTAATGCCTTTTTCCCCTGTGCTGTCTTCCTGCAGGACTGGAGAGTCCATCCCATGTTCTGCGAGCTGATGCAAATCCTTATGCCAACTCTGCCTCAACTATCTGCATTACCTTAGCAGAGAAGCACAGATGTGACAGGAACCTGGAGATTATCTTGTATCCTTGTGGTAAGAGAACCTTTTTTCAACTGGGGAAACTGTGATGACTATAATGTGAAGTACCTCTTTCAAGGAATAGGGCTGGGGAGCAATCCTAGAGAGATAGCAGAATAGAACGCACTGGACTTAATGACCCAGTGGTCTGATTTGTAATAAAGCTGTTTCATGTGTTCATTATAGCCCTGTGGGAGGGGATGGTTCTTATTCTCGTTTTATAGTTGGGAAACCAAGTCTAGAAGAGAGTGAATTTCCCAAGGCCACCTGCTTAGTCCATGGATGACTAGGGCCTTGAATTGAGGTCTACGTAGTCCAGCCCCCTGTGCACAGGACCGTGCTCACTCTCATATCTCTTTACAATTTTTTCCCCTAAGAACCTCATCATCCACACCTCCTCATTGAAGATGGTGCCATGACGTATCAGGAGTATGAGACGCACATAAGAAATCGTCGAGATTACGCTCGTATTGCCAAAAAAGACAATGATGGGGAGAGACAGGTGACCATTTGAGAACTTTTTTTCCTGTAAAGATGGTCCAAAAATGGAATCCAGCTCAGTTTGAACAAAGAAGCAGCTTGAAAACTTGCTGCATGATACCTGGAATGGTGTGGGGAAGCAGCAGCACTGCAGACCTCCACAGTCTCTGGAATAACAATGAGGACGTGCAACAGCAGTTAACCATGTGGTTGAAGGGGGCAAATTATCATGCTTTGCATGATAAGCTTTCGACCCCATACCACAGGGCTTCCAATCATCTGAATTGACCCTGAGGGAATATCTCGACACCAGTTTCCCTGGCTTCCAGTTCATTGCTTTAGCATGTGACTCAGAGTGTTGCTGCCAGGGAATGGAGATAATTTTTCTTCCAGACCCAACTTGACACTCCTTATAGAAAGTCAGTTTCATGGTCACTGGCCTCTGCGGGGCTTGTGGGCTACCCATTGGAACCAAAAGTGCTTACGTGTACCATGGTGTCCAATGTCCTGAAACCCACACCCTGTCCTTCAAATATGTCCTTACAGGGACATTGATGAAACCAAAAGATTACAAGGGGATGGTATATAAACTCTCTTCTTGGACAACCAGTAAAAGCTAATATCTGCATTTAAGAAGCACATAAAGCAGTGGTGGAGTCTTCCTGGGATTGTACAACATTGGAGCGCATGGTTATTTGTGTACTGGTGCCATGATTATAGAGTGGCCTCTTAATCATCGTTGTTGTTGAGTTCCATGACGGTTAAACCATTTCTGCCCAGCATTGCATATACGCAGCAGGGTTCAAATGTGTACACCTGTGGGCTGGGCAGAAATGGGTTAAGATACTTTTCTTCATGCTTTGAGAGTGGCTGATACAGCTGTGGTTTGTATAGAGGTTTCATAGCTTGGTGGTTGTGTGTTAACTGTATTGATTTTTTGATAAAATTTTTATGACTTAGAATATTTTAATACTTGGTCATAAAATATTATTTGGTATATTAATGTTGTATATTAATGTTGATTGAGTTTTGCACTTTTAATATACAGTATCTCTTGGTAGAAAGGAGATCTAGAGAGATTGCAAATGCATATTATTATTATTATTATTATTATTATTATTATTATTTTATATATAATTAATAATTATATATATAAGTATATATAATATATAATATATTATTATTTTAATAATAATATTTTATTTATAAAATTATTATTTATTTATTATTTATAAAATAATAATATTTTATATATATAAATATTATATATTTATATATAAATATATAATATTATATTATAATAATAATATTTTATATATATATATATATATATATATATATATATATATATATATATATATATATATATATATATATATATATATATATAAATAATAATAATAATCCAGGGAAAGGCAGGTCATAAACATTTTAAATAAATAAAATGCTTATCCATTTCAAAAGCTCCTTGCCCACAGAAAGCTAGCATATCAGGGAAAAGGAAAAAAATCTTGACTTGCTTTCTTCTTGATATGTTAGCTATTATGTGAATGCTTAAAAAAAGGAGGGCATTCAGACATGCAGTCCCCCTTCAGTATTCCAAAGACTCCCAGAATGGCTGACACATGTGCAGTTCTGTGGAATGAAGGAGATGGGATTTGTAGAGATAACAAGAGGGACTTCTTCATAAACCGCATACAGTAATTTGTGGAAGTCTCTGTCACAGAATTGTGGTGCTAACACTTTGGGTTTAGATAGCTTTTAAAAAGAGCAGACAAATCCATGGAGGATGAGTCCCAAGGCATTAGTCATGGTAACTTAATAGAACCAAAGTTCAGGGACAGTACAGTATAGTTCTGAATATGAAATAGTGGAAGCATCTTTGTGCCCTTGTTTGTCAGCTTCCAAGAGACCATCAGTCTGGTTGCTGTTTTATTTGGAATGATCACGACAGTAGACTGATTCCACAAGACTACCCTTATCGGGTTGAAATGCTTGTGTCCAGACTGAAGTACTGAGCCTTCCAGAGTGTCCAAAACATGTGGGCATGCACGGATCAGCAGAAGAAAAGCTGCAGTGTTGCTTCTGTCTCTGCTGCTTAGGTTGCCTTTGTCCAGAAGAGGTTCCACAAAGACATCTTCTACAATCCTGTCCTCATGCTCAATTTCTGCCCTGAGATGGGCAGCCTTCCCACCAATTTCCAGACTGTCACCAGGGAAATTCTCTTCCTCATAGACCAGAGTGAAGGTATGAGCAGCTCCAGCATTGATGGGATCAAGGTAAGTGAGGCTGTCTACCCTTTTGTGTGTGAAGAGAATGGGCACTAGAGCAAGAAGAACACCAGGGTTATGCTGGAGATCTCAGGGAAGGTCCCCAGTGTCTGGATCTTTATGTCTTCATCATAATTAGTTCAAGTAGACTGTCACATTATGATGTACTAGTGAACATGAAATTGGCATTACAGATTAGAGACAATACTGCAGTTCTGCTAATAAATAATAAATAAACGCACCCGCACACCAGAAACATTATTGCATCAGATACCTTGTTCCTTCCAGAGGAACTAGACGGCACGTGTTCCTTGTCATAGTTCTTCATATGGCCAGATCAGAGTAGCTCTCTTTTACCACTTCAAATCTTCATGTCCACAACCTCTCAGTGAGAACTGAATGCGCACCAGGGTTCTCATGCCACTGTGGGAGTAGGGATGCGCACTTGTGTGGAGAATGGAGTTTTGTTCTCTGTGTCCTGGAGGGTTGGGATGGTAGCAAGAGAACTGACAGCCTGGATCCCTTGGGGCATCTTGCATGCAAAGGCAGCTGTCCAAGTGTAGATGAGACCAAGTCATGGAAGGAGGCACACTAAGGTAAGTCTGAGTGAGCAGCAAGGCCTAGCCCTGGGGATGGAGCAAAGGAGGAAAATTGACCACGATAAGTGGCCTGCTCTGCCTACTGGACCTGGTGTTCTCATGTCTGTCTTGAAAATATCTGGCTTTGCTGCTTAAGTTAATCAGAGGTGATGAGGGAGGCGTGTTTTGAGCTAGAGCCCTACCCCACCGGGTCTTCCCATGTCACCAACTGGTGATCAGGCCTGTATCTACGAAATCCTAGTGTACTTTGAGGTGGTTATTAGCATGAGGCCAGTCCTGGCTGTGAAGAGTGTCCTGAGGGGGCTTTCTTCCAAAAGCAGATTTGGTACAGGGAAACGATCACTGAGGTATGCACAGCTAGTTGTGCATGAAGATTCTTAAACAGCCAAGTCCATTTTTGATGCAAGTCAAGGTAGGTTGTGCCATTCATCACTCGGGCAGTCATGGGCACTGTGACACTGATGCAACCACATTTCCACACAACAGTCCCAGTTGTAGCAGACACAGAGCCCAATCCTGAGCCACCCAGGGTGTGCAGCTACGGCAGTACCGGAAACGGCTGCCGCCGCATCCTGCACACCCAAGGCAGCACTTCAGGAGAAGTGGACTTTTGTCCCCTTCCACAGGGTAAAGAGGGTAGCCCCACAATGGGACTACTCGATTCACTATCCACCAAAAGGTCGGCAGGGAGATAAAAGCCTTTGTATCGGGCAGTAAGCCCAACGGGATCTGTTGGAGTATTGCTCCATCGGTCCCACCTCCCTCCCTACCTGCTCCATCCCCCGGTACGCCTCCCCCTGCCCTCTCCCCGCCTCCTGTCTCCCCGTCACGCCTCCTCCCCGTCCTCTGCCCGCCTCCCCCCTCCCCGGAACGCCTCCTCCCCACCTCCCCCCAAGCCACTGCTTTCCTCTCCACTGCTTAGCTGTCCGTGCGACTGCTGAACGGTGGAGGCTGGGCACCTGCCTGGGCTAGTATTCGCGCTCCCCCAGCATTAGGGCTCGCAAACGTGCCTTATGGTACGTTCGCGACAGTACACGCTGGCAGTAAGCCGGCACACGGAGCTCAGGATTGGGCTCACAGTAATGGGGAAGAACAATTGCATTTTCTCATTGTCAAAAAAGAATTGTTTGTGTCCTGGAAAAATGCAGTATCCCTGTAGCTTAAACACTACCTTGGGAAATGTCATCTGCATATCTCCAGCTGAAAATGAATTCCAGCTGAACATTTTTTAGCACAACTAGTGTGGCTGCCATAAACTCAAAGCTCATGAGAACTGCCTTTGTGATAAACCCTACTTGCTTAATCTTGACTTTCCCCCCTTCCTGTTCAGGATGCTTTGCTAGTGGCTGTCAAGAGCCTCCCTTCTAGCACCTTACTGAATGTTGCCGGCTTTGGCTCTAACATCAAACCCCTATTCTCTGCAAGCAAGCCCTGCAACAGCGTGAGTACTCTGTGCATTGCAGCTTTTCACCCAGCTTCCTATTCCTTTGTGGCTGGGTTGGCTATTAGCTGGATCTGGCCAGAACTCCCCTGAGCTTGCAGGGATGGCATGGGTCAATCTAGCGTCACTGGACTGAAAGGCTGATTAGGTTCTCAGAAGGCAATGCCATATCATCTGTCCTTGCCATTAAACCCCATGCCAAGAGAATCTGGATTCTATGTATGTTGTACAAAGCATACAAGCTTGCAAGCTTTTGTGTCATTTCTTTTGCTAATTATGGGCAAGACTGAGCCATGCAGGAGCTGAAGTCCTGCCCCATGATGACCTCTTGAAATCCTCCTCAAATATTCCCCTCCTTTCTGCTTTTGAGACAACACCATTCATTGTTTGCTAGCTTATCTTAGCAGTCATGAGTGCTGGTAAAAGCAAACGCTGAAGATTTTCAGGATACTGAATTCTGCAACCACTAAGCATCAGATTCTTACCCTGCACATACCCTATCTCATCTGAACTTGGAAGCTAAGCAGGGTCAGGCCTGGTTAGTACTTGGATGGGAGACCGCCTGGGAATACCGGGTGCTGTAGACTTATACCATAGTCTTTCGAGACTGAAGGTTGCCAACCAACCAGCTTCTGCAGTATGATTGGAAATGGTAGAATTTCTGCAGTCCTGCTTACGACTGACTTACCATGAACAGGAAAGTAAAACTATTGGGAAGGGGCAGTAGGTCAGCAGTAGAGCACATGCTTTCCATGCTGAAAGTTTCAGGCTGAGTCCCTGGCATCTCCTGCTAAAATAATTTCTGATAGCAGGGTTGGGATAGGGACCTCTGCCTGAGATCCTGGAAGGCCACTACCAATCAGCATACTGGGCTAGATGGCCTGGTGCAAGGTTTAAAATCTATGTTCTGTAGCAGGAAGATTTCAAACAATCAGGTTTCTATAAGCAAGAGGCAGGTGGAAAAAGATTGTTTAGCTTCCTGCAGGAGCCATCCTAGTTCCCCTCTGCCAGCTCCTGCTTGTTCTATATCAAACTGTATTAAAGAGCATCTCTTGGGTAACTCCTTCAAACCAGCCTGGATCGCTTCATTCCTTAGGGAGCTGCCTCTGTGACGAGGTGCGTATAATGTTGCTTGTGTGCTACACAGTATTCAGTCTGCCACGTGCCACAGAATCTAAGAATTGGGTCTTTCTACCTTCATTTGAAATGTAAAAGAAAACTAATCTTAACAATATCAAAGATCAAAATTGTAGGTGCAGCATCCCACATTAAAGGGAATGTCTATGTTAATGTATAGTTTAGCCTTGTATGTTTGTTTTTTGTAAGTTACCGTAGATAGTAGTTTTTCTTGGGGGGGGGGGATCAGGAAAATGGTGCCCAGGGAGGGGGCATTTAGCTCTTACCTGCTATACTGTAGTCCTCACTAACATACTGTCCCAAAACTACTTTTGCCCTAAAGTGGAAAGTTTCTTTGGCTCCAGCAGCAACAACGGGGACATGATTGTTGTCAGGACAGCCATGGCCAAGAAAGAGTTAAATGCTCCCTCCTTATACACCATGGTTCTGATAGCAGCTGCCTGCTATTTAACTTTTAAAAATCTCAAACAGGCTGAGCCGAACTAAGCATTTAATGTAACATGTAATTTGACCCTGATGGGGACAGAATTTCCAGTGGACTTAGGGACAGCTCTTCATCCCTTTCCTCTGACTAGAAGAAACCAGGCAAGATGTGCTTCCCATTTCCATTGTGCATTCAGGCCACAAAACATATGGGGCTGGGCACAGTATGCACTATGGGTCTGTGGTGGTGATGGGGAGAATGCTTTGTGGCAAGAGTCTGACTCAGCCCATGTGCCTACCAGTCCGCCTTATAACGCACACATCTCTTGTATCTACAGGAGACCCTCCGACTGGCCTGTGAGCACATTCAAAAGCTACGGGCTGACATGGGTGGAACCAACCTCCTGGCTGCTCTGACATGGATCTTGGGGCATCCTCCTCGTCGTGGGTATCCGCGGCAACTCTTTATCTTAATGGACACTGGTGTAAATAACACAGGCAAGGCGATTGAGCTGGTCAGGAGGCAGGCGAGCACCGTCAGGTATGGCGTAGCACAAGCTGCTCTCAGGCACAAGCCTTGCTCTCAACTACCTTCGATTTTGTGTCCAGGGGGCCCTGTTTATGGGCCTCAGTAGGGTAAAGCCCTATGTGGCAGTTAAGATATTGAAGTCCCCGTTTCATGTATATAAGAATGTCAGTCTAGATTGGCTGACATTATGAGCAGAGGCTACGTGCCTTTAAAAGTTCCTGACTAGCAAAAATCAATAATACTTAGCATTTAAATAGTGCTTTAAACTTAGAGTGCTGAAAGCACTTCACCTATACATTATCTCTGTAACCCTTACAACAGTGTTTCTCAAACAGTGGGTTGGGACCCACTAGGTGGATCACGAGCCAATTTCAGGTAGGTCCCTATTCATTTCAATATTTATTTTTAATATATTAGACTTGACACTACCCTGGTATGTGATTGCATTTGGGGAAATGTTACAGACCTGCACTTTTAACATGCTACTATTGATATTCTTTCAACACTGATAGTAAATAGTACTTACTGCTGGGTAAGCGTGGGTAGGATTGCAGCCTAGGACTGTTAAAATTTTCCTGCTTGATGTCACTTCCGGTCATGATGTCACTTCTGGTGGTTCCTGACAGATTCTCATTCTAAAAAATGGGCCCCGGTGTTAAATGTGTGAGAACCACTGCCTTACAACAACCTTGTAAGATAGCACAAGTTCAAGGGGAGAAAGGGGCTGGGAAGCTGCAGGAGGGGTGACTCCGGCAGCAATGGTGCGCACCAGATCCTATCCCCCTTTCTTGCAGCTTCCCCGCCCATTTATTTCCTTGGACGTGCACTAGCGAAATCACCAGCTCAATTCCAAGGAGACCCATTGTGCAGTGGGAGGCTTACAGAAGTGTGAGTGGATTTAAATCTCTTCTCGCTTCTGAAGCCTACTGATCCACCCCCTCACTGGATACAGCACACCCATTTTTGGCATGGCTGCACCAGTGAGAAGGGGAAGGATAGGATTCTCAGGCATTCTTAAAATGTTATGTTTGTCTTCATACTTAGACATGCAAGACCTGTGCACTGTGAGGTATTGGCTCAAATCTTTCCTCAGCCACAAATTTCCTGAGTGATTTAGATTTTAGAGCATGTTTCAAACCCAGTTTTCCATCAGTGAAATGGGAATAATAGTATCTGGCTGCAAATTTTTTTGAAGCCAAGCAAGACAAGAATTGTAAAGTACTCTGAGCATCCAAAGTGCTGCCCATTGACTTGGTAGTGCACATCCTAATAGAATTTGGAATGGAATGCTATGAGATCTGGCCCTGAAACAGACTGGTGAGCCTGTGAACAGGCCAGCACATGTCTCAGAAGCTCAGGGACTTCTTTTCCACAGGTGTTTCACCTTTGGTCTGGGTTCTGGTGCCTGTCGCAGGCTCCTGCTAGGACTGGCGAAAGTGAGCAGAGGTTGGGCTGAATTCCTCAGCTCAGGTGAAAGGCTGCAGCCCAAGGTATGTGCTCTTAAGTGTCAATACTGTGACTTACGTGTCATGTTCAGAACTGCCAATTGTTGGCTATTGAGGCTGTGTCCACAGTAGAATAAATCATTGGTTACATCAGCACAGCGCCACACAGATGTGCAACAGCTATGAGGGATCCACACTGCAGCTTAGTGTTTGTGATGACTCTGCTGAGATCTACATAGGGCCCAAGGATGATCATGCCCAGCCACACTGAGATCAGAATGGCACTTCCTTCTGCTGCATTGGAACAGCAGCAGCAGCTGAAGATGTAGCGGAGGCAAGCCATGTTCAAGGGACATCTCCAAGGCTACCCACCTCTTAAGAACGTAAGCAGAGCCTTGCTGGATCAGGCCAAAGGCCCATCTAGTCCAGCTTCCTGTATCTCATAGTGTCCCACCAAATGCTTCAGGGGGCACACAAGACAACAGACACAACCTGCATCCTAGTGCCCTCCCCTGCATCTGGCAACCAGAGGAAGCCTATCTCTAAAAACCAGGAGCTTGTACATACCTACCATGACTTGTAACCCGTGATGAACTTTTCCTCCAGAAATTTGTCCAATCCCCTCTTAAAGGCATCTAGACAAGATGCCATCACTACTTCCTGGAGCAAGGAGTTCCACAGACTAATTACACAGTGGGTAAAGAAATATATTCTTTTGTCTGTAAGAACACTCCCAACACTCAACTTTAGTGGATGTCCCCTGATTCTGGTGTTATGTGAGAGTGTAAAGAGCGTCTCTCCATCCAATCTATCAATCCCCTGCACAATTTTGTGTCTCAATCATGTCCCCCCTCAGGCGCCTCTTTTCTAGACTGAAAAGCCCCAAATGCTGTCCCCTTTCCTCATAAGGGAGGTGCCCCAACCCAGTAATCATTTTATTTGCTCTCTTCTGCAACTTAATGATTAATGCACCTTGGGCTGAATCGATGAGTTGGAGTGGAGTTGTAATTGTGACGAATGCTTTGGAGGGAACACAGAACTTTGCCTGGGTGAGGGTATGAGGAAGGGATGGACATGAAGTTGAGAGGTGAGCATCAGTGCTGAGATCATACTGGTAGCTGTTTGAGGAGTGTTCAGCTTCTGTTCTTTGCCTTAACCAGCCTGTAGTCTCTGGACACAAGCTGGGGGCTGGCTGCATATCAAGGAGTGTTTTTTGCCTGTGAATAGGTCCCCAGATGTGCTTGCCTGTTCCCCACCCCACAAAACATTGCTTCTCTATGCGAAGAGTGGAACACACCACCACAGCCTGAAGTGTTCTCTTTCTTACTAGTAGTTACTCCATAAGCGAGGGAGAATACTCTATGCATGCACAGAGGCACACCCTTCTTAATTACTACTTTCAAGAGTGAACCTTTGTTTTGAAAGTAATCTCCAGGGATAAGTGCAATGGCACAAGCCACCAACCCCCTCCCCACTCCTGCAAAATAAAAGTCCAGCCCTGGGTTTAATGGTTCTGTGTTCAGGCAATAAGCTTTAGAAAGCTAGGGCAGGAGCCATAGTTCAGTGACAGGCACGTTTTGTATAAAGAATGTCCCAGCTTCAGTTCCTAACACCTCCAGTTAAAAGGATTCCAGGGAGCAGGTGATGAGAAGAACCTCTGCGTGAGATATCTGTTGCCAAGCAGAGTAGGCATAGTACCAGCAGGGATGGCCTCTTCCAGATTCTCCCCAAGATTGGATGTCCACCCAGGCTCTTCAGCATCATCAGGTTTCCATGAGGACATGAAGGGCACCGTAGTCTTTGATGGCTCCACATCAGACCCCTTTGACATCCGAAGCGGCGTGAAGCAGGGCTGTGTTCTTGCACCAACCTTGTTTGGGATCTTCTTCGCTGTCCTTCTGAAGCATGCCTTTGGAACTGCAACAGAAGGCATCTATCTCCGGACCAGATCAGACGGAAAGCTCTTCAACCTCTCCAGACTGAGAGCAAAGTCCAAAGTCCAGCTGAAATGTCTGCGTGACTTCCTCTTTGCCAACGATGCAGCTGTCACCACCCACTCTGCCAAAGATCTCCAGCAGCTCATGAACTGTTTTAGCAAGGCCTGCCAAGACTTTGGACTGACAATCAGCCTTAAGAAAACACAGGACATGGTTCAGGATGTGGACTCACCTCCCTGTATTACAATCTCTGTGCATGAACTGGAGGTTGTCCATGACTTTGTGTACCTTGGCTCAACGATCTCCGACACTCTTTCTCTCGATACAGAGCTAAACAAACACATCGGCAAAGCAGCTACCACGTTTTCCAGACTCACAAAGAGAGTCTGGTCCAACAAGAAGCTGACGGAACATACCAAGATCCAGGTCTACAGAGCTTGTGTCTTGAGTACACTTCTGTACTGCAGCGAGTCATGGACTCTTCGCACACAACAGGAGAAGAAGCTGAACGCTTTCCACATGCACTGCCTCCGATGCATCCTTGGTATCACCTGGCAGGACAAGGTTCCAAACAACACAGTCCTGGAATGTGCTGGAATCCCTAGCATGTATGCACTGCTGAAACAGAGACGCCTGCGTTGGCTCGGTCATGTCGTGAGAATGGATGATGGCCGGATCCCAAAGGATCTCCTCTATGGAGAACTCGTGCAAGGAAAGCGCCCTACAGGTAGACCACAGCTGCGATACAAGGACATCTGCAAGAGGGATCTGAAGGCCTTAGGAGTGGACCTCAACAAGTGGGAAACCCTGGCCTCTGAGCGGCCCGCTTGGAGGCAGGCTGTGCAGCATGGCCTTTCCCAGTTTGAAGAGACACTTGGCCAACAGTCTGAGGCAAAGAGGCAAAGAAGGAAGGCCCATAGCCAGGGAGACAGGCCAGGGACAGACTGCACTTGCTCCCAGTGTGGAAGGGATTGTCACTCCCGGATTGGCCTTTTCAGCCACACTAGACGCTGTTCCAGAACCACCTTTCAGAGCGCGATACCAGAGTCTTCCGAGACTGAAGGTTGCCAACATTCTAGATCAGCAGTCTCCAAACCATGGCCCATTGTTACGAAAAAGCCATCTGGGCACGGCATGGTGATTTCTGCTCTACGACACAGTTGCCTTTCTTCATATCCAATTATCCCACAGCCTTGCGTGCAGCAGGCACTTCCCCTGGACAATCACAGCGCAGAGGCATCTGGGGCAACAGGCATTGGAAGCAGCTGCCTGGTGCGAGACTGTGCGGCAATCGGGCATGAAGAATGGCGACTGTGGCATGGAATGGAAAGCACTTTGCCTGGATGGCTTTTTTATTATGCTGCATCAGGCCCACAGGTCCCTGGTCTAGGCGATCTGACTCAGTGGACTATAAAGTTGCCCCTAAACCACTGTCTAAGGGCAGAAACCATGCTGAGATGGATAACTCGGTGCAGAGGGTTTTTTGCAGAGTTTAAAGGAAGACAAGCTGCCCTGATGATATGTTTTGGCTGCACCTGTGCTGTTTAATGAGGAGTCTTCCTCTCTTCTTCAGTGTTCTGGGAATCTCCTTCTAGCACCCACAAATACGAAGCCTGCAAGAATGGCTTAAGGTGGGGTCTCATGGCTGGAATTGTATCGACATTTCTATGGCTATATTTTTAATATAAACCAGTTTGGCAGTTTGGCTTGAAAACTGTGATAATTATTTTTCAGTTGTTTTGTTCCTCTGACTTGCTACTAGTTACTGTTAATACTGCTTCACATCCTACTCTGTGGACAGTGAACATAGTTCATAAGTATCATTCTAAGTAAGACAATGGTAAAGTGTTTTTAAACGTAAGTGCTGACTGTCTTGGATTTCCCCCCAGCTGATAAAGTCTTTGAAGAGAGCAATTGAGCCAGCTGTGAGTGATATCACGATAGATTGGTATGTGCCGGACACCATGGAGGCTCTTCTGTCGCCCAATGAGATTCCAGCCCTGTATCCTGGAGACCGGCTCATCAGCTACTGCACCCTGTACCACATTGCCAGCTTCCGTGACAAGAAGGCAACAGTTGAGCATCCTCTCCCTTAATGGCATAGTTTTTCCCACTCCGGAGAGCAGGGCCCATCTGTACTTATTTGCTTATTTAATTCAGTGTCATCACTAGGATTCACATCACCCGGTGTGGGAGGCCCGCACGTCACCCCATGCAGTGGGTGGGGCGACGCCCCAGGTGGTGGGCATGGTGGTGTACAATCGCCCCACCCCCACTGGTTTTTTGGCTGTACCTTTTGTTAGAACACAGATATTTCAATGTGGCTTGTTTCATTGCATTCTGCATGAAATTACACATTGGTTGATATAGAACATGATGGTCTTATTCCTCCAAATTCTGATTTTAGTGATTTTTGAAAACTTGTAGAGTCACACACACCCCGTGTCAACTTACTAATACCTTATTGCAGAGGTTCTCAAACTTTTAGCACTGGGACCCACTTTTTAGAATGACAATCTGTCCAGGACCCATTGGAAGTGATGTCATGGCCAGAAGTGACATCATCAAGCAAATTAAAATAAATAATTATAAATAATTAAATTAAAATAAAAGAAATAATTAAATAAGTGGGAGCCAGTCCTGTTCCACCAAGTGAATCTGCTCTGAAGTAAGTCCCATGGTGGTCAATGGGGCTTACTCTCAGGAAAGTGTGGGTAGGATTGCAGCCTGTGAGCCCAATCCTATGCATGTCTACACTGAAGTAAGTCCCATAGTGGTCAACGGGGCTTACTCTATAGTCCGCCTGCAATAACAACCCCCCAAAAAGAATCAGTGAAATTTCCAGCCCTCCCAGTGCCCAGTTTAAAGTTCTTCTATTTGAAGCATATCAAGAGGAAGACCCTCCTGGCTTTGCAAGCGCAAAATAGAAAACTTTTGCCTCACCATTCAAGCCTCTTTTTTGTCCTTTTTAGTGGGGAGGGAGGCTTCCTTCTGGAACACATGTTGAGCCCGGATTGGGACCATTCTGATGTCCTCACGTTCCCCTTTGCCTGGCCTGACCAGCAGCCAAGGCTCATCCACCTACTCATGAGTAACGCAACTGTGAGGCTGCTTAGCTTTCCATAGGGCTGGGAGGGAGGGACCTCCTTCTCCCTTTTATGTTTTGGGGGGCTGCATTCATTGGATCAAGACCATTCTGACATCCTTGGAGTTCTCTCAGCCTGCCCTCTCAGTCCTTGCCTGTCCTAGGCAAGTTTGCCTACTTGCGAGTAAACACAGCCACGGGTCTTCGTTTCGGGCTCAATAGACGCAGCTGGGAGGGAGGCAGGGACCTCCTTCTCGTGTTTTGGGGGGCTGCATTCATTGGATCAGGACCATTATGGTGTCATTGGATTCCTCTCAGCCTGCCCTTTCCGATGGAGTATGGCAACTATGCCTACTCGTGAGTAAATGCGCGATACGGCTCACTTTCACTTTCCATAGGGCTCCATGCATCTTTTCCTTCCGGTTTTTTGGTTTATGGTTTTTGGCCATAACATTTGAACGAAAGGAGCTATTTCAATTCTGTTCTTGCATTGCGTTCCACTGGACATTCCGCATCCAACGGTGTATGGCACAATGGGGTAGCTTTGAAAGGCGCGAAGTTAGCACATCCTCCCCCCAGGGCACATCACCCAGTGCAGCCCGCACCCCCCACAGCCTCCTAGCGATGCCAGTGATTTAATTAAAAGGTTATACCCTGCCTTTCTTAAAATACAGTATATTCAAGATAGCTTACATTAACTAGATTCAAAAGAAAGTCTATTAAACACACACACTCTCTCTTTCTCACACATATCTACACGCATACACAAGAAAGAGCACTTGTAATTGGCCAGTAAGGCATCTGAAACAACAACAACAACAACAACAACAACAACAACAACAATAATAATAATAATAATAATAATAATAATAATAATAATAATAAACTTTATTTATATCCTGCCCTTCTTCCCGAAGGGACCCAGGGCGGCTTACAACATATTAAAAACATAATTTAACTGCAAATAAAAACATATTAAAACACATTAACAGATACCCATAAAAACAGTAGTCAGATAAAAGTCAGATAAAAAGAGCAAAACGCAGCAAATTATAGAGGAATCAGGCCTGTAAAAATACTAAAAGATATAGAAAAGATGTTTAAAAAGGCCATGAACTCAGAAGGCTTGTTTAAACAAAAAGGTCTTCAGGCCTCGCCGAAGTCTTGAGGTGGTCTCAAGAGACTAGTAAAGAGGCTGCCAGACGCGTGTCACACGAGGAAGGAGTTCCACAGAGTGGGGGCCACCACTGACAAAGCTCTGTGACTGTCAAATGCACCTCTGATACTGATTCTCAAAGTTCTTATCAAATGGGCAGATTCACAAGGAGGAAGGCTACAGATGCTTTGGCCCTCAGCCATTAAAGGTGACCAAGAGCACCTAGAATTATTACATTGATAATGATGATAATAATGGCTAAATAATGCAGGGTGGAGGGGAAGTTGTTTAACTTCGATGAAGTTGCTGCTCTTTGTTTAATTTGCTACACTGCCAGACTGGCTGGTGCTGTGGAATTCTCTTCAGCAAACTAACATGGAGACTTGCCTGGCGAGTAAGGCATGGGGTGGGGGGCACCAGTGCCTCGGTGTTGGCGTTGCCTCCACCACCACACCCAGAGGTGAAGCTCGTTTTTAAGGCCTGCCTTAATGTGGGGGGTTTGGGGTCATTTTATCCCCCAGGGAAAAGAGCAGATATGCCGGAGCCTCTCCAAGGGTTCTGCAGGTTCCGTGTTCCAGTCCCAAGAGGAGGTGATCGGTCAGGAAGGAGCCCACCAGCACCCAGCCGGGGAAAGTGAAGATGTTTATAGAGCCCTTCAAGACATTTCCCGTGAGATATCCCTAGAATTCTCCACTGGAGGCACCGAGGGGTCTATGAAGAGTGAGTAGAGCCAATGGGGGCTGAGAGCATTCAGCTGGGAGAAGAAAGTGACTGCTTTGATTTTTTCTTCTTGAACTGGTCAGCCATGAACCAGGGAGGTTTAGACTCCAGATCAGTAGTATAGCCAAAGGGGAGGCAGTGCGGTAAGTTCGGCAATGCGCCGCAACACACCATGCAAGTAGCCCCTCTCATTCACCTTCGGAGCCATTTCTGGCAGCGACAGCAACGTGAAGGTGCTCAAACACCTGTGTTTTGTTATCACTACCTGGAATGGCTCTAATGATGGGTGGGAGGAGGCACTTACGAGGTGCATTGCAGCACCTGCCATAATTACCGCACCCCCCCCAGCTATGCTACTGCTCCAAAGGTCCTCGTCTAAGGAAATAGTGACCCTGTCCTTCAGATTACAAAAGTCATGTTAATTAAGGTGAGTATTGTCAGGTTTTTTTGGGGGGGGGGGGAGTAGTAGTCCCAGGTTTAATCTCTGGTGGTCATTTCCAGTTGAGGTAAAAAAGTGGGGTGTGTTGCCTATTTATGAAGCTCCCTTGTCTTGTCCAGCCTTTCTCATGCCAGTCATTGCAAATCCTTTTCCCTGGCAGGCGGGGATCCTGTCTCAGGAGGAGACATCTGGAAGCGGATTTATCAGCCCTCTTACATCCAGGAGCAGTATGTCCTCACGCACTGCTCTGTCAGCACTGACCACAGCCAGGGCTTGCTCTCCCACAGTTCCACCAGCAGCGAGTCCACCGGCTCCAGAGATGTGCCCCCAGAAGGAGGCTCCTTAGCGCAGACCCTTGAAGGCAGTTCTCAGCAAGGCCAGAAAAGTGTCTCCTTGTGTAATTCCTCTACCAAGTCTGCTCCTATCCCCCAGGCTCAGAGTGCTGGGACTAAGGTAAGGCACACAGAATCCACTTCCCTTCTGCAGATGGGCCTATCCCTTTCTGGATGCATGATATGTATTTTCCTTCCAAAGCTTACCACTAATATAAAGGGATATTCCTTTATGGTTCTGTTTTCAGGCAGAGTCCTCTGGACATGAATTTACCCAGCCATAAGCCCTGAATCCCAGTCCGCAAAGTTATGGTTATCATAAGGATCCATGTGAAATAGCCTCCATACTGGCCATTATCACAATATGTTAACCCTGCGTTGGCTCGGTCATGTTGTGAGAATGGATGATGGCCAGATCCCAAAGGATCTCCTCTATGGAGAACTCGTGCAAGGAAAGCGCCCTACAGGTAGACCACAGCTGCGATACAAGGACATCTGCAAGAGGGATCTGAAGGCCTTAGGAGTGGACCTCAACAAGTGGGAAACCCTGGCCTCTGAGCGGCCCGCTTGGAGGCAGGCTGTGCAGCATGGCCTTTCCCAGTTTGAAGAGACACTTGGCCAACAGTCTGAGGCTAAGAGGCAAAGAAGGAAGGCCCATAGCCAGGGAAACAGGCCAGGGACAGACTGCACTTGCTCCCAGTGTGGAAGGGATTGTCACTCCCGAATCGGCCTTTTCAGCCACACTAGACGCTGTTCCAGAACCACCTTTCAGAGCGCGATACCATAGTCTTTCGAGACTGAAGGTTGCCAACTACCACTAACCCAAGTCTCTGTGTTGTATTTCTGAATCCATGTGGGGTGTCTCCCTGCCAGTACTTACCCATATGATTGATGCTTGAGGCATTTCAGTGCCTCTCATTGTAGGTCATCATGCAAAGTCTCTTTCAGGCAGTCTCCAAATGAGACCCATTACATGCAGATCAGTTTTAGCCTTTTCACATGGGATGTGGAACAGAGAGAAAGGAAAAGTCATGAGTGCGTTATATGTCCCAATTTAAACTCCCTTTGTCTTGGGTGAAGGGAAAACTCTCATGCCAACCCCCTGTAGGAGATGTATGTGCTCCTGATCCAATAGATATCATGCAATGGCTTGCAGGGGAGAAATGCCTCAGTTCCTCCTTCATCCAGATTCCAGAACACAGGGAGGGTAGAAAGAGGGTTCTTTTGCATATTAGTTCTCCATATTGCTCTGCTGTACATGAAGCCAGTGTTTCTTAGAACTTTGTGTTTAATATAATATGGGAAGGACATAGAAAGTATTCCAAAAAGGACAGGATTCATGCATGCCTTTTGGGGAAATGTTATCTGCTGTAGGGCTTTTGGCAAGTTCAAACTGGGCAGGAAGGTGTGTTCACTACCACTTAGGGCGCAATCCTAACCCCTTATGTCAGTGCTTTCCACTGACATTCCCTTACTTTGAGGAGGCCTCCGTGAGTGACACCCAACTGCAGGATGCAGCACATGACCCATTGGCACCACTACGCCAGTGCTGGAAAGCACTGACTTAAGGGGTTAGGATTGTGCCCTTAGGGGTACTAAATGGATAGTCAGGATGGTGTGCTTAAGGGCTGCTTTCTCACCTTAACGTTGATCCTTGTGGTTCTCAAAAAAGGTGTGGCAAGGTCCCCAGTAGTGTTTCCATAAAATGGTTAGTGCCTGTTTCATGTCAGTTTCACACCAGGGCAGGCTTTGGGGTAGCTAAATATGCATCCAGAGCAAAACAAGATGAGGCGGCCTTTGCATCTGGGCTGCATCAACTGAGCAACTTCAAAGTGGTCTTGCTGAGAGAATTCTGAGGACGAGGGAATGGAGATGGGTTCTGTCTGCTTGGGGTAGTTACCCATCAAACTGTGGTAGTTTTCACATGCAAGGCTTAAAGTGGCTTTGCTTCAATTAGATTTTTAATGCGAAGCCTGCACGAGGCGATATAAGTCTCACATGTGAAAACTTCCACAGGCATTAACTGATCTCTCAGCCATCTGTGGGTATAATTTTTAAACTTCTTTGGTACTAAGATTTGTCTGGGGTGGGTGGGGTGAGAAAGAGCACTCTGGAATTTTCCTCAGGTCTGGCCATGCAATAGGTCCAGCATTGGATCCACCCAGGAGAAGAAACTCTTTCAGCTTGAAGTGGCCTAAGAGTTTCTTGGAGTCCTCCCAGCCTTGACCTGCTTCTTCCCCTTGCCATAAGGTGTCTATGGCCCTGAGCTCTGAGGAACTGATGAGAAGGAAGAAGGCCCTGGCCCGTGCTGCCCTCTCAGGACGTAGTTTTTCATCTCCCCATGGTGAGCTGGATGCCCATCGGCTGCGCCGAGCTCTGGAAAAAGTGTCCCAGAAACGGAACCAATCTCTGGAAGGGAAGCTGGATGAGATTGGGCCTGAGCTGCAGAAGATGCGCAAGAGTGTTGCTGACTCCGGTGAGTGATGGGAAGGGAGGAGATGGAGGGAGAACCAATATGGCTAAGAAAACCCCCTCTCCTCTTTGTCACAAGACCGGAGCTAATAGGCATAGCTGAGACTTGCAAACAGTGTGGATGCCCACAAACATTTACCTCATGGTAAATCCACGTGGTTGTCCATGTGCAAACTCATGTGGAACTCCTGCAACCACAGGGGGAGCTGATCACTTATTTTGGGAAGTGTAAGGTAAACCTTAGACCCAGCTGTAGCCTGAGATAGAAGATGTGACCCTTCTCTCCTGCACCCCCAAAACTTCCTCTTTCCTAGGCAACTTGATCTCTCCAGTTCACCTGGACTGGGACATGCTTTTGGAGCCCCCCTACCTTTTCAGCCCATCACCAGCAACCGAGCGAGGAGAGTGTGAAGGCAGTGCCTGGCCACCTCTCCGCTGCCAAGTAGTGATCCATGCGCTCAGTGGAGGGAAGCCAATCTCCTGGGAAGTGACTGTTGCCCTGGATTCCTTGCTTCTTGCCAAAGATGGCCAGACCAAAGGAGAGCTGTCCCAGCAGCAGAGCAAGACCTGGGATAAAGTGCTTCACCACCTGACTGCTGGCTCTGTCATCCGGGATAATGAGAACATGGCCCAAAGGGAAGCTGAGCTGGAACATGGTGAGCATCTCTTTCCCTTGGTTGTCCTGCCAAGCAACTAGTGTCATGGTAGGGTCAGGAGGAAGAGGAGGGCTAACCTCTCCTTCCCAAAAGGGAACTGGAAGCAGTCTTATTGTAACAACCACCAGGGCCTCTAGATACTACTTTTGCCTCTGTCTGGCAATTTGGAAAGCCTGACTGGGACTCCTTCAGTGGCTCAACTGTATTTGGGTTTGGGGATTCCAGTGGCCAATCTCTAGTGCACAGACTGAAGAAAACAATATCCAGATTCTGTATCAAGAAAAGCCAAATTGTACAACATGAACAGTTTCTGCAAACTAATAAAATTAGTACATGTAGGCTCATATTTTGCATAATTTAATTTTGTGTCTGTTACTGATGAAAAAGGACAAGAAGTTATGCAGAGCATTGAATTCTTCACTTCCTGATTACTGATAATCCTGGTGTGCCCCTACTGGATTCTGAGATTCTCAAACCTCTCTTTGAAGCCAAATGCAATGGAAACCTTTGACTTTAAGGTTGCAATCCTAACCACACATTCCTGAGAGTAAGCCCCATTGAACAAAATAGGACTTACTTCTGAGTAGATCTGGTTAGGATTGTGCCCAAACTGTGCTAAGTTTTGACTTATGTGCCAAATATACATGCAGTTCTCCTGTGGTTCTGGGGCGGGTCAGTCTGGACTGCTGGCAAACTCCTCCTCTTAGTAGCCAGGCAGGGGTCACATGCAGCATTAACACCATCTTCCCACTGCATACAAAGCACACATTTTGCCTGTCCTGTGATCCAACTTCCCTTCTAACTTCCAAGAGATTGTCTCTCCCCTCCAGGTTTCTCACGAAGGTTTCGCCTTAAGGCTGTCCAGTCTAGCAAGGCTTGCAACACGTCCTCCATTTATACCTCCATGGTGCCTGTAGACTCATCTACTCAGGAGATCTTGCCCTCTGCCCTTGAGGTTCGCCACACAGGTAGGACTCTTTAGAGTAGATGCGCACAGCTTTGCTTTCTAGGTCAGGGTCAGAACCCCAGGATTGGCTGGCATACTCTGTTCAGCTTTGATGAAAAGTTTACCATCAGAGCTAGAGCCTTTTAAAATTTTGATCATGATTCTAAGGGTCCAACAGATTATTTTTGTGCAATGTTCTGATGTTCCTTCCTAGAGTGGTTGGAATTTTGAAGCAGCCTTTTGTTTTTTTTCTTTGGGCGCCATTCTAACCCACTTTCCAGCACTGACATAAGGGCAATGCAGCTCTGAGGTAAGGGAACAAAAATTCCCTTACTTTGAGGAGGCCTCCGTAAGTGAGACCCAACTGCAGGATGCAGCACACATCCCATTGGCACAGCTATGCCAGTGCTGGAAAGTGGGTTAGGATTTGGGCCTTTGGCAGAGAGTGAGAGAGTTAGGGTGTGCACTAGGTACTTAACAGTATCTTATCTGCTTGCTTCAGTACATGCAAGTTGAGCTTGTGACCTCCAGCACAGGTTCTAGAATAGACATCATGCTGCAGAGTTGAAAGTCCAAAAAAAAAAAAAAGTCTACTGGCTTTCTTGCTAACAATAACTGAGAACAGACCAAGTTTTTGCAAATCTCAAAGCAGTGTCAGAAGCTTGTCATGAATTCCCCCCTTACAGCCATACCCCATTAAGATGAGACAACAAAATAATCAATTTTAAATTTCTTCATTAGAATCTCCTGCCACTTATCCCTAATTGTATAATCCATTTAAAGATCTTAATCATTTCATCTCAAACACTTGGAAAGAGTTGCAATAGTTTAAATCAAATGTATAAAAATGAAAACATTTCCAGATAAAGATCATATTAGAGTGCTAGCTGTGCATATTTTCTCAGAAGTAAGCCTCTCTGTGTTCAGTGGGACTTACTCCAGGTGAATTTGTAGATGATGGTAGGTTTACTTGGACGATGGAGGAAAAATCCATTACGGGATACAAGCCACGATGTGTATGCGCAACCCCCTGATTTTAGAAACGGGCTATGTCAGAATGCCAGATGCAAGGGAGGGCACCAGGATGAGGTCTCTTGTTATCTGGTGTGCTCCCTGGGGCATTTGGTGGGCCGCTGTGAGATACAGGAAGCTGGACTAGATGGGCCTATGGCCTGATCCAGTGGGGCTGTTCTTATGTTCTTAACTACAATTCCCAGGAAGCCTTGCAGGTCTCTTGTTATCTGGTGTGCTCCCTGGGGCATTTGGTGGGCCGCTGTGAGATACAGGAGGCTGGACTAGATGGGCCTATGGCCTGATCCAGTGGGGCTGTTCTTATGTTCTTAACTACAATTCCCAGGAAGCCTTGCAGGTCTCTTGTTATCTGGTGAGCTCTCTGGGGCATTTGGTGGGCCGCTGTGAGATACAGGAAGCTGGACTAGATGGGCCTATGGCCTGATCCAGTGGGGCTGTTCTTATGTTCTTAACTACAATTCCCAGGAAGCCTTGCAGGTCTCTTGTTATCTGGTGTGCTCCCTGGGGCATTTGGTGGGCCGCAGTGAGATACAGGAAGCTGGACTAGATGGGCCTATGGCCTGAGCCAGTGGGGCTGTTCTTATGTTCTTAACTACAATTCCCAGGAGGCCTTGCAGGTCTCTTGTTATCTGGTGAGCTCTCTGGGGCATTTGGTGGGCCGCTGTGAGATACAGGAAGCTGGACTAGATGGGCCTATGGCCTGAGCCAATGGGGCTGTTCTTATGTTCTTATGTCAGAATGCCAGATGCAAGGGAGGGCACCAGGATGAGGTCTCTTGTTATCTGGTGTGCTCCCTGGGGCATTTGGTGGGCTGCTGTGAGATACAGGAAGCTGGACTAGATGGGCCTATGGCCTGATCCCCCCACCATTGGTGCCGATGCAGCTGCACTGATGGAACACATGCTGCCTCCAGTGGTGGGGAGGGTGATTGCACAGCCCTTGGCACGTATTTTTTACTTACTCTCTGGCAGGGAGCCCAATCATCTATGGGTCTCCTCAAACCTATGCCAGACATTTTTGCTGGCGGGAATCCAAGGTGAATAAAGGGGAGAGGTGGCCTGGGAAGGAGGGGTTAGGATGCTGGTGCATGTTGCTGCAGCTGGGATCCTCCTCTGCCCTCCCCCTCCCCACCTATGACACAGCTCTGCTGCCAACTTAACCAAGACCTATGGAGCATTTTGTAGCTGCTGCTGCCCATACCGTGCTGCTACCCAATTGCTGCAGCAGCCTGGAAGCACGTGACATTGGCCTAACTTTCATGCTGCGATAAAGGGCCCGTACTACCAGAATGCTAGTGCTGACAGTAAGAGGCTCCAAGAGGAGTGGGGCCTGAATGCAACATGAACTACATGATTTCCAGTGGCAGCCAGGAACACAGCTATGCCTGCAGAATGGAAGCTGTATTTACTAGTTGCACAATGTAATATATGTGCTTTAATGCACAGAAAGCAAGATTTTGCAAATTCAGTTGCTACGCAGTGATAGCCTGGCAGGTCTCTAAATACCACATGTGATGTTCTTCTTTCTAGGGGGCTTATTTAGCTATCAGCAACAGTCCCGGTCTGGCAGCCGATATCAACGGAGTTACTCAGCAGGTCTGGGCCAGAGGCAAGACTCAGAGGATCTGAACGATGCTCCCGTCTCTGCAGGTATGAACCAGGCGTCTTCTGTCTACTATTCCCTTTGCAGCAGTGATCCGCTAAAGGGATCTCTGTCAGTGGGCGTTGTCTTCAAACATGTTACTTGCTGAACAGTTAGAGGTGCCACAGCCAGTGGCATAGCTAGAGAGGGTGCAAAGCACTAAGTTTTGAAGGCACCTGAACGCGCCATGCAAGCAGCCCCTCTCCTTTGGAGCCTCCATTTTTCTCCCACCGTCCGAAATGGCTCTGAAGTGGAGGGCGCGGTGCCACTTGCACAGTGCCTTCAGGCACCTGCAAAACTTAGTGCTTTGCACCCCCTCCAGCTACACCACTGGCCACAGTAGTGACAAAGCACATGCTTTAAATGCAGAAGGTCCCAGATTCTGTCCCCAGAGCACTACCTCCAGTTAAAGTGACTTCAAGTAGCAAGGGACAGGAAAGTTTTGCCTGAGGCCTCAAAGATCTCTTACCAGTCAGAAGAGCCAAGACTGAGTTCCACAGACGAACATCTGACTCCAGGATAAGACACCTTCAGATGCAGTCATTTTGCTGAGCAGGGAGAAGCTCCAGGAACAACAATACAGAGTTTAGTTTTCTTGGGATGAGAGAGCACTGACTTGTAACTAGAACAAATATTACAAAAAGACACCACAACTATTTAAGGAGAGCAGGCATAGAAGCAAACAGGCATTCCCACAGCAGGCAGCAAATTTACCACCCTCAGATTCCTAGAGAGCAATTATTACAGCACCTGCTAATGCTGTTCCCCAGCTTAGAGGTCCTGGTTCTTTCTGCCTCTTCTCCATTTTAAACTCCCTGTTTCTATTCACCACTGCAGAGTCTCCAACTGCACTCTGTGCAGGAGGTGAGAACACCTGCATTTCATTCCAGAGAACGCCTGCATCCATTAAAGAAACACTGAGGTTCTTTTGCCAGCCCCAGACTTCCAGCTGATGACATTTGGGACGACGTCATAGCTGGCCGGGTGGAAAATACTAGCCAAGAAAGCATTAAGCACTCCTCCGCCCTACCCATACTTGGAGTTCCCCACAGCATCAATGAAGTTAAAAGGAAAAACAAAAAAATTGGGAGACTCATTTGTTTTGGACCATCGTTGTAGCTTCTGGGTCCAGAAGAACTGTTTTCTAGCTCCTGTTTTCTAGTGGTGGGAAAGTGGGATTCACCGCTAGTGATGGGGGTGCTTGATGGGGCAATGTTGTCTTGCTAGATTGGTGGTGACTTGCACGATCTGAGTTTAAGCAGGGTAGTGACAGCTCTTGCTTGTCTCCATTCTCTGTGACAATCCAATAGAGTTCGTTACCACGTTTTGAAGATAAGTTGGACAGGACTTGGATCCTTTGAAGAGGTTCCTTTCTTCATTCCTTCTGTAGATTATCCTCAGCCCCTCCCTGCCAGTCTTGTCTGCTCTCCAAATTGTCTCTTGGAATGCCATGAGCTTTGTGATTTCCAGTTCAGGTTCTGTCTTCATTATGTATTCTGTGAGAGTCAACCTTACCTTTGCACATTTCACTCCTATATAGCCTGCTAAACAACATAATGGTCTAATTTCTTGACCATTCTCTGGTCCTTTGTAGGCTGTGACAGCTTGTTTTAACTGCTGTATTTTTCCTTTCTTCCCAGAAGGAGAAGTTCCTCCTTCTCCTGTTAATGTCTCTTCTGCTGCCCTGGAAAAGCAAAGCCATCCTGATAGTAAGTCCTGTTCACAGTTGGGCTTGAAAATTGTCTGGAAACTTGCAAGTGGTAAGAACTCCAGCAACTAGACTGCTGATGGGGCTCCTTCGTTTGATTGTATCCTGCTGTGATGAGGTGCCAAGGGTGACTGCCTTCTCGTCAGTCTGTGAAACCCTTCGCTCTGGGAGATCTGGCTTCCCTCCTCCTTGGGTGCCTTTCAGTGGCAAGCCAAGCCCTTTTTGTTCCCTGGAGGTACTGGCTGGCTCTGGGTGTTTGACCTGGCTGTTGTCTGGGAGTTTTATTACCACTGCTGGTGATCAGTTGTTTATTAGAGGTCAAACTGAATATGCATTGGATTGCATGCTTTTGACCCTCTTTTTACAAATAGCAGTGGGGTGGGGCCAAATGTTCCAGAATCACAATGGGGGCTAACTGCCAAAGTCTCCCTTCTCCACACCACTGTTTCAGGTACATAGTCTTCATCCCCCACTATTTGTGAAAAAGAGACACCCTGCAAAAAAGACCAAAATTAGAGGGTCCAAAAGCATGTGTTTGAATGCACATCTAGTTTGACTCCAAATTGAGCATTTTGAAGGAGGATCTTTATAAGCATACCAAGAGCCATGCCGATTCTGTGCTTAAATAAATGAAAGCTCTGCACCAAGGTAACCCAGACACTGCTTCAAGCTGGGTTTTGTTCTTGACATTTCGTGCAGTATGAGCTCATTTGCTTATATTTGCTTATCCAGTTATTTTCTCAGTTGTATTGGGGGAGGGCCCATAGCTCAGTCATGATTAGAACACTTCCCTTGCATGAAGAAACACCCAGCTTCATCCCCCAGTGGGACCCCCAGGCAGGGATGGTAGACCCCCTGTCTGAGACCCTAGATTGCCAAGACTAGTCAATGTAGACAATACTGAGCTGCTTTAGACCTTCAAAACTTATACTCTGACACAAGGCAGTTGACAATATACAAAGGGTAACATTTTGTATAAAGTTTTGGTACGTAATTTTAAAAATCACCTCCCCAAAAATGAAATCCACCTGATGAACCATGGGTCTGATTCAGAGTGAGGCAGCCTTCTGTTGTGCTTTTGCTGGACATAGAAAGTGAGCTATGCTGTGCAGGGCACTAAAGCACCCACTGGAGAGTCTTTGGCATCAAGATGCAGCCCTGCAAATAGGGCTGCAGCTATGGAAAGAAGTGTGGAAAGGGGCAGCTGTATATGCTAGTCTATTTTCCATCTCCTAACCAGTCTCTCTCTCTCTCTCTCTCTCTCTCACTCCTTTAGGTGTTGATTCAAGTCCCTCTTCTGTTTCTCTGGGCTCCCAGAAGTCAATGGAGAACTTCATCGGCTCCAGGTGACCCTTTCCAAGGCCATTGTTTTGGGGACTGTTGGGGGACATTTGATAAAGTGCAGGAAAATCTTTCTTAGATCTGCAGTGTGAAGACTCCATCCATTAAGAATGTTCACAAGATCAGACAATGGCAATTCACATCCTCTGAATTTGTAATTTTGTATTTGGCATTCATGGACAGTGAGATGCCCTCTGCTGTTTACCAGATGAGTGCCCCTCAGCTCTAAGAACATAAGAGCCCTGCTGCATCAGGCCAAAAGCCCCTCTAGCCCAGTGTCCTGCATCTGAATGTGGACCACCAGATGCCTCAGGGAGCCCACAAGACAATAGACCTTCGTTCTGGTGCCTTCCCTTGCACCTGGCATTCTGAGGTAGCCGCCTCCTGAAATTAGGAGGTTGCACATACTCAACATGGCTTGTACCCTGTGATGGACTTTTGCTGCCCAGGATTGGCTCTAATGGTCACACACAAAGGCAGTGTGTCCGAGTACCAGATGCTAGAGACAAACAACAGGAGGTTTTTGTCCTCATGGTCCAGCTAGACATCTCTCTGGCCCCTGCTAAAAACAGAGTTCTAGACTCAGTGGGCAGTTGGTCAATCCATCCAGGCTGCTCTTATGACTAGGATGTTTGTCTCTGCAGATTCAGCATTAGCCGGCGATGGGGACAAGGCTTGGCACTTCGCCCACACTGTCTGACCCCTGAGAGCGAGCTCTCCTCTTGTAACAGTGCCACACAGGACTACCTCCCACTGGTAAGGACTCCACCTCCCACACTCTGCCCTCACAATGGCATTGTCTTTATCTGCATTGCAAAAGATAACAGCAGTTTCCCAACCACTGTGATTCCTATTAGCACTGTGGCTTTGGACAGGACCCTGTAAAATCAGCTCCTACCCTGAGATGGTAACATTCAACTTAAGCCATGTGTTTGTTTGTATCTTCCTTTTAAGAGTAGTGGAGGATCATGATCATACCATACTGTCTACCATAAGCACTCCTGAAACAAATGGATGCTAATCAAAGAGCATGGGGAGAGCTTTCCATTGCCTGTTGCTCCAGGAACCTCCAGCTAAGTCTAAATGCTACCCACCTTTTCCCCCATCGTGACAGGTGCAGCTGCAGCAGGCCTCTGGCACGTTCCAGCTGACTGAGAGCTTCTCAGAAGTTGTTCAGATTCCACTGGACCGCCTGCGCCGGGCCTCTCCCTATGCCTCCCACCGCACCAGCCTCAGCCCTGCCTCGAGCACCTCTCCTTGGGCACTGATTGCCAAGAGCAACCCAAAGCCAGCCACAAACCACCCTTCCCCAGATGGGGGTGAAGAGGTAGTTGGAGCAAGCAAAGAGCAGGCGCCAGAGCCAGACGCGTCCTGCTCGCTCAGCACCTGCTCTGACGTGCTGAGCTCTGCCGTGTGGGCACAGGCAGACAGTGGGCGGGGCTCCGAGACAGATGCCTGCGACCACTCACCTGACGCCTCTGAAGCCAGCATCAGCCTACACGAAACTGGCCTAGAGCCACCCGAGGGCGACCTGGAGAACATGAGCTGGGCCACAGCAGTGGCACTGGCCTGGCTGGAGCATCGCTGTGCTGGGTTCTTTGTGGAGTGGGAGCTGCTGGCAGCCAAGGCTGATGCCTGGTTGCGGGTACAGCAGTTGCCAGAAGGCATGGATGTCGCTGCCCTTAAAGGGGCAGCCCGCCAGCTCTTCCTGCTGCTCCGCCACTGGGATGAGAACATCAAGCTGAACATGCTGTGTTACAACCCAAACAACGTGTGAGAGGGCAGGCAGGCTCTTTGGCTTGCTGAGCACCAATAAAGAGGCTGGAGTCAGGCTTTGTCGTGTCAGCATGTTCTTTCATGGTCCAGGTATGTCAGTCACCCTGAATAGCATGTCAGGCAGGAGTGGGATGCAACAAGCCTGGCCGGCATCCAACAAGAACTGAGTGTGCCCTAGCCCAGCACCAGCAAAGCCAAAAAATGCAAAGGGCAAGAGGTCCTGTGCCAGAGCACAGCTGCTTTTTATTCAAGGTGCTTCACATTCCCAGTGGCAGGTAGGTAAGTGGATGACACTCCCACCAATCCAGGCTGACCGGCTGTGTCTGGAAGAAGAGCCTGCATCTGAGGGGCAGATTGCAGGAGGCCCCGGCGCTCCACCGGCAGCAGCTGACCCACAGCAATGTCCAGCCCAAGTCCAGACTGTCTCTCACTGTCAGGGCTGTTCTTGTCCAGTCCTTACTCTGCCTTTTTCAGAGGCAGTTTTTCTTCTGGAGGCTTTGGGGTGGACGCTGTGCCATACCAGAGCTGCAGCAGGATGATGCTATGACACACGTGAAGGGAGACTGAGCTGTAAACCGTGGAGGGATACGTGTTCCAAGAGAGCTCGATCAAGCCTAAGATAAGCACCCTAGAGTAAGGGGGAAAGATGCGCTTAGCTTTTGACAGTAACCAGTGAGAAAGCAACTCAGGTGGAACAAGTGTGGGTTTTGCTGCCTCCCTTACCTTTGCTCCTAAAATGGGTATACATATAGCCTCAGGATCAACTCCCCTTTAATCCTCCCCTCACACTTCAGCTGGTCTGTTCTTGTTTTCAAGCACCCTGCATGTGCATCTGTTCAAACATCTCAGCATTTAAAAAACTACTTTGCAAAGAAAAGGAAGGAGACTGGAGCTGATGCAGAGGTCAACCAAGCAGCACTTGCAAGTCTGGCTTCTACAGAAAAGCAAAAGAATAGGTTTCCCCTTAACAGGGTCTAGGAGACAAGGCTGTCCCTGTGGCCAAAATCAGCAAGTTAATCATGACTAAGCAGCATTGAAATGAGTTAGTTGTGACTAACTTTAGCCATTTCTGCCTAATGTTGCATACACACAACAGGGACCCAGTGTGTACACCTGTGGGCTGGGCAGAAATGGGGTAAGGCCTACTCATTATAATGGGTCTAAGGCTGCAAGCCTATGCATACTTTCCTGGGAGTAAGCCCAGGACAATGGAACTTACTTCTGAGTACAGAAGCATAGGATTGTGGTCTTAGTAATGACTCAGAGCCTGATCCTGTGATCCATGCTGTGCCTTCGTGGCGCGAACCACAGTTGCAAATGCGCCATAAGGCTGAGCCAGCGTGTGGCAGGTGCCCATGTTCCGCAGTTCGGCAGTCTCCGTGACCACTGGGCTGCGGAACGGGAGATGGGGCATGGTTGGGGAGGTGTGGCCAGGGGCGGGTGGGAAGTGTGTGGGGGGGGCAGGAGAGAGGTGGATCCGCAGAGCCGAGCTCCACAGGATCCAAGGCTCATGGGTAGGGCTGCTCACCCTACATGAGCGCCTTTACTTTAGTGGCGACCAAACAGTCGCCACTAAAGTGAGTAGCCCCATTGTGGGGCTGCTTCCCTTACTTGGGGAAAGGGACGAAATGTCCCCTTCTCCTGAGGAGCCTCCCATGGCAGCGCAGGAGAAACTGGATCCGGTGGGGATCCTCCGTGGAGCTGCCGGGTCCCGCAGCTGTGGACAGCTCAGGAATGGGCTGTAACTTTCTTTAGGTGCAACCCCCATTGAGCCTAACTGTATGACTGAGGCAGAGCACTGCATAAAGTTATCTGCTAAAATGCTTCCACACAATCATTTTACAGACATTCTTGATGTTTGATAGGTCAGGCAGCAGCTGTTGAATTTCAGCCTTGACCAAAGCTGGGGGGGGGGGCACAAGAAGGTTTTTGCCTTTTCAAAACAATCTTTCTGAATTTTGAACTCAAGGAAAATTGCATCTACCACTGAAGTTGCTAGAATTCTGATTGCAAAATCCAGGGAGCTCCTACATAAGAACAGCCACACTGGATCAGGCCATAGGCCCATCTAGTCCAGCTTCCTATATCTCACAGCAGCCCACCAAATACATTACCCTGTCCTCTCTCCAGCTGACTTGTTATCCACTTATGTACCTGTTCCAGAGCCCAGATGGAAACATAAGAACAGCCCCACTGGATCAGGCCATAGGCCCATCTAGTCCAGCTTCCTGTCTCTCACGGTGGCCCAGCAAATGCCCCAGGGAGCACATAAGACAACAAGAGACCTGCATCCTGGTGTCCTCCCTTGCATCTGACATAGCCCATTTTTAAAATCAGGAGGTTGCACATACACATCATGGCTTGTAACCCGTAATGGATTTTTCCTCCAGAAACTTGTCCAATCCCCTTTTAAAGGCATCCAGGCCAGATGCCATCACCACATCTTGTGGCAAGGAGTTCCACAGACCAACCACAAGCTGAGTAAAGAAATATTTTCTTTTGTCTGTCCTAACCCTCCCAACACTAAATTTGAGTGGATGTCCCCTGGTTCTGGTGTTATGTGAGAGTGTAAAGAGCATCTCTCTATCCACTCTGTCCTTCCCCTGCATAATTTTGTATGTCTCAATCATGTCCCCCCTCAGGCGCCTCTTTTCTAGGCTGAAGAGGCCCAAACGCTGTAGCCTTTCCTTCTAAGGAAGGTGCCCCAGCCCAGGAATCATCTTAGTCGCTCTCTTTTGCATTTCACAAACACTGTCAAAATCACCTTTACCGCTGTAAGACAGCCCAGTATTGGCCCCATATTACCCATCAGCTGGCAGGGGAGTAGCGGGAAGGGAAAGTCCACATCCATTCCCTCCAGGATAGCAGCAGGCCTGCACTGGAGGGAGAAGGTGGGGAAAGGGGGGCGCACTGCAGCTGAGTGGGCAGGGAGAGGTGAAGAAGGATGACCCTGCCCCTAACCTCCCCTGCCGTCTCTTTCCTCATCCTTGCACCAGAATTTTTTTATAGGTGAACAGGAAAAGTAGAACATGCGACTCCTCCAAGGGAGAGGAGAAAGTGACTGCCACTGCCCAAGCCTCTTCTTGCTTGCTCTTATTGAGTGGAAAATGAATCAAAGCACTGTGGAGGGGCTCCATGGATGATAGGTCGGAGGAGAGGGTCTCATCCTTCCAAAACGTCAATTCAGGTCATGGATGAAGTGGGGGGCAGGTGTAGAAATGGAAGTAAATATAAAGTTGTAGAATAACTCTGTAACCTACATCCAGAGATCAGAAGATACAGAGTCACCATGTAACACTGTATTTCCTTACAGGTCTGCATCGGACTTGTGCAGCAGTCCTTTCCCATCTACCAAAGGGCTTTTTTCCAAGCCCCTGCAGCGACACGTGGCACTTTGGGAGAAAGCCCAGGGCTAGAGGAGTCGGCGGGAGGGATAGAAGCTGGCTGCTGCATTCCAGGTGAACCATGGTGGGGGTAAAATATCAAGCTTCGCCCCAGGGCCCAGACAAACCTTGTGCCAACCCTGTTCAGGGCCCCCCCCCCCGATCGATGAAGGTACATACTTTAGAAGATGGGCAAGCTTCTTGGCTGGTGTGCACCACAGCAGGTAAGGCAGAGTGTGGAAATACCAGACATAAAACTGGTAGTGCAAGGAGCGGCTGAAGCACACGCCAATGAAGTTGGATGTGAAGAGAGCAAAGACCACCTGTGACCTTTTGTTAAGGGAATAACGTGCTGCCCATAGGTCACTTCCAGGTGGAGACACAGCCCCTCCAGTCATTATCATCTGCTCCTCTTCCCCCTCCATCCACTCCACCTCTGACCACACAGGCCCCAAGTGGTCCTGCCACGCCACTTTAGAGAAAGGATATGATTGACTGAGAGGGGCTGTGAAGGGGTCTTCCTCTCAGCTGGATCCTTGAGCAGTGACAGGATGCTTTCATCAGACCTGGAAGGTGGGGGCAAGAAAAACAGGCAGAACTGCAGCGATCCATTGCCATTTCAGAACAGAAGCCTGAAAGAGATTCTGCTGCAGTCAACTGCCCCCACTAGAAAGGTCAGCCTGCCGTCCCAACCCAATGCCATCTCCCTGGAAAGAGGATAAACATTATCAAGCAACTCATTACAACTCAACATTATCAGGAAACTGTAGGGACTGGCTCAAGTCCCACAGAATTGCATCCCCTCTGTACCTCCATTCCCTGTGCAAAAGAGCAGCATCACCACCTCACCTGCGCCACCTGTTCAGTGCGAAGAGCCCCAGGGCAGTTAGGTGGGCAATCAGCAAAGCTAGGTGGAATGCCCGGTGCTGGAAAACCTCTTCTGGCAGGAATCGCCAGTTCACTGTCCACTTGAAGAGGAACTGGCGGCCAAGGTCGAAGGAGCGAGTCAGGTACCCAACCGGGTTCACCAGCAGGAAGGGCAACCCCAGAACCACCTGCAAGAAACATCCGCACCTTGAAATGCCCTCTCCAAGAACTTCATAGTAATGCTCTATTGACACCTTGAGTGCTGGTAGATGGTGAAGTGCTCCAGTCTGCCAAATCCTAGCAGGCGGCACAAGCAATTAAGGGGGCTACTGAATTCCTTCTAAAACTGACATCAGGGTGAAATGTGGAATTCTGTTTGTGAAGATGGGTGTTTCAAAATGGAGGGCAGACAGAACCTGAATTGCTTCATAGGCCCCAGTGCGCATTTCATCCAGAAAGTGTTATCTTGATTTTAGCACAAACAAGAGGGTAAAAAAACATTCTTGCCACATTAGGAGCACCAGATACCATTTTGCTGACTTAAGACTACAAAACCCATGAAGATGTGCAGCTGCAAGGAGAACATGACCAGGTTTGCATATCCTGACCACCTCTAACTTCCTCCTCTTCTTCTTCAGACTGTCTGTGCTGCAGCTCAGCTTTGCAAAATGTCTGTTTGCAGAACCTGCTGCATTTATTACTTACTGCATCACTGTAAGCACATCCTGTGTTTACCCTGCTGTGTTTACAAAGGGCTGCTATGCCTTGCCCAACAGGGTTTTTCCAAGCTTTGCCCATGTAGCCCTCTCCAATTTGTGCTGGAGAACAGTCTACTTGCCTACTCCCCTCACAAGTCATCTCCTCCTCCCTGCACCCTAATTTAAGGAATAAAATACCAGAGACCACCAGTAGTGGTTTAGTGCAATGGAATACTTCGTGCACTTTTCTACACAAGAATCATGAACTACTACTGTGCAATTTCACAAACAACTTGACAAATACACACATGCCATTTGCTTGGCAGAATTTATTCTAGCTTCTTCATCATCAAAGTCTTCAGAGATAATTGGGGTAAGGAGAGGAAAAAAAGAATTATATAATATAATGAGAGAGATGCAGAGTGATATAGGACAGTGGTTCTCAAACTTTTAGGGAGCATTACTCCCTAAGTAAGTCTTTGCGGGGAAGGGGCAAGGGCAGCAAGGCAATGCCTAGAATCGCATTACTAAGGGGAGGTGCTTTTACTTACTGTGGGCTTCTGCAAGCAGCAGGAGATGCAAACCAGAAGTGGTTTGCAAGTGCTGTTTCTCAGCATTCTAACACTCTGGGAGCCCTGCGGAGGGCTCCCCACACCTCCTGCTGCTTGCAGAAGCCCAGTTAAGTAAAAGTACCCTGAACCCCCCCTTAGCAATGCAATCTGGGGATCACATTGCTACCGCCCCCCTTACCTGCCCCTTAAAGGGATGGAGAAAGCTTTACACAAACTGGTGGGTTGCAACAGACTTTTAAGGACATGGTCTCGGCTATGCAGATTCCCAGAAGTTCTTGTAGGCAGCAACCTGCTCCTGCTCTATTGTCAGTTGGCAGGAACAGAATAACCCAGGCTTCTTCACAAGGTTGGCCACCAGCCAGGATAGATCCCTTTTGGTGGCACATAAGAGCTGGGCTGGACATCACAGCTACCACATGCTCTAAATTGCCCCACAAGTACCTGTTCCATGGTTTGCATGGAACCATATACATGGAATGAGTTTCACCATGAATGTCCAGCAAGAAAGATTTGCATACTTGGTAAATGCAAATGAATGATTTTACTATGAGTAAAATGAATGATTTTACTATGTTGCCACATGAAACAATTTATGTGAAGCCCCAAGAAAAGCAGTAAGTAGATCAGGAGATTTACAGTGCAATGAAGTTAGACCAAGCTGTATCAAACACTGCAGTAGTTAATAAAAAACCAAGTCTCATCTGCTAATTACAGATGAGTGTACATGTGTACACACATGCACAGAGAGAGAGAGCTCTTCTACTGTCTGACCACTGGACCATTATTCCATGACTGTCTACGGCCCTCCAAGATCTCAGGCAGAGAGAAGTCTTCCCTGGTTACCCAAGAATCTTTGGACTAGGAACTCAGGAATTCAGGGTGGGCTTTCTGCACTGAAAACACACACACTCTTCCACCACAGCTACAGCTAACGACCTTCCCCTTACCTGTAGGATCGCACAGATGGCAAGCTTCGGAATGGCACCCAGCAGGCCAAACCGCCACAGGAGGAGGAAGAGGAGACCAGGCGCAAAGAGCAGGATATTCATTTTGACAGACACAGCCAAGCTGGAGGAAGAAAGGCAGAGATGGGGTTAGTGCAAGGCCCTGTTCCTGTTCCCACCTCCCTACACACCTGATCTCCTACTACTGCTATTTAACACTGATAAAGTACCAGTGGTGTGCTTGGTGCTTTTGGAACTTTGAAGGGACTGGGCTTGACCATGAGGTTTACAAGCAGCCCTGACCAGGCCAGGCTGTAATAAGAGGAGAAATATGGGGCTGACGAATGTGCTGCAGTAAAGGGTGAGGTAGAGCCAAGCAACAATGGAGGTGCAACAAGGGAAGATCTGGGACGGCTGTGCTGAGGAAGTGAGTCCTGAGATGAAAGATTCTGCAAGCAGACAAGTGGTGCAGTGGAAAACATCAGATATTAAAGACCAAAGTAAATGAATAGCTGGCAAGCTCAGGTGGAACAAAGGAAACAAGGAAGAGAGGTGAGGGGTAGAAAGCTTTAACCAAGAGTTCTAGAGACTTGACAGAGACAGCAAAAGAGAGAATGGGAGAGAGTGCGCACAGAGTACACAAAATTAAGAGAAGGGATTACCTGCAATCAGAGTACTTATAAGAATCCACTGTTGGATCTGAATTCATAACAATATATATTCTGCGTCTAAGAGATGCTGTGATCCTCGAAAATTGATTGCATGGAGGCCTACAGGGTGGGAAACTGAGTCCACGGAGGGGAACAGAGTCAGTTGCATTTCAAGCAGAGTAACCTTTCACCAGCCAGCTGAACACAGCATAGCCCAGCAGTGGTGAAGGGTCTGAGCTGTGAATTGGGACTTCTCCTGTTGGACTCTGCCTCTGCCATGAATTCACAGGGTGGTCTTAGGCAAGCCACTTCCTTTCAGCCTTTCTCAGCTGCAATAAGGGGATACACTGGCAATCCCAGTGGCTGTTTGCTGGTGTTGGTGAGCCTCTTTAGGGCGTTCCATTCACTATGCAAACTGCTTTGAGAACGTCTTTTTTTTTTTTCCTGCAAGGTGTTATATGAACATTTGAAATCACCACATTTCAGACCTCATTGATAAATTAAAGATCAATAAGTCACCGGGCCCTGATGGCATACACCCAAGGGTTATTAAGGAATTGAAGAATGAAGTTGCAGATCTCTTGACTAAGGTATGCAACTTGTCCCTCAAAACAGCCATGGTGCCAGAAGATTGGAGGATAGCAAATGTCACGCCTATTTTTAAAAAGGGAAAGAGGGGGGACCCGGGAAACTATAGGCCGGTCAGCCTAACATCCATACCGGGTAAGATGGTGGAATGCCTTATCAAAGATAGGATCTCAAAACACATAGACGAACAGGCCTTGCTGAGGGAGAGTCAGCATGGCTTCTGTAAGGGTAAGTCTTGCCTCACAAACCTTATAGAATTCTTTGAAAAGGTCAACAGGCATGTGGATGCGGGACAACCCGTGGACATTATATATCTGGACTTTCAGAAGGCGTTTGACACGGTCCCTCACCAAAGGCTACTGAAAAAACTCCACAGTCAGGGAATTAGAGGACAGGTCCTCTCGTGGATTGAGAACTGGTTGGAGGCCAGGAAGCAGAGAGTGGGTGTCAATGGGCAATTTTCACAATGGAGAGAGGTGAAAAGCGGTGTGCCCCAAGGATCTGTCCTGGGACCGGTGCTTTTCAACCTCTTCATAAATGACCTGGAGACAGGGTTGAGCAGTGAAGTGGCTAAGTTTGCGGACGACACCAAACTTTTCCGAGTGGTAAAGACTAGAAGTGATTGTGAGGAGCTCCAGAAGGATCTCTCCAGACTAGCAGAATGGGCAGCAAAATGGCAGATGCGCTTCAATGTCAGTAAGTGTAAAGTCATGCACATTGGGGCAAAAAATCAAAACTTTAGATATAGGCTGATGGGTTCTGAGCTGTCTGTGACAGATCAGGAGAGAGATCTTGGGGTGGTGGTGGACAGGTTGATGAAAGTGTCGACCCAATGTGCAGCGGCAGTGAAGAAGGCCAATTCTATGCTTGGGATCATTAGGAAGGGTATTGAGAACAAAACGGCTAATATTATAATGCCGTTGTACAAATCGATGGTAAGGCCACACCTGGAGTATTGTGTCCAGTTCTGGTCGCCGCATCTCAAAAAAGACATAGTGGAAATGGAAAAGGTGCAAAAGAGAGCGACTAAGCTGATTACGGGGCTGGGGCACCTTCCTTATGAGGAAAGGCTACGGCGTTTGGGCCTCTTCAGCCTAGAAAAGAGACGCTTGAGGGGGGACATGATTGAGACATGCAAAATTATGCAGGGGATGGACAGAGTGGATAGGGAGATGCTCTTTACACTCTCACATAATACCAGAACCAGGGGACATCCACTAAAATTGAGTGTTGGGAGGGTTAGGACAGACAAAAGAAAATATTTCTTTACTCAGCGCGTGGTCGGTCTGTGGAACTCCTTGCCACAGGATGTGGTGCTGGCGTCTAGCCTGGACGCCTTTAAAAGGAGATTGGACGAGTTTCTGGAGGAAAAATCCATTATGGGGTACAAGCCATGATGTGTATGCGCAACCTCCTGATTTTAGGAATGGGTTAAGTCAGAATGCCAGATGTAGGGGAGAGCACCAGGACGAGGTCTCTTGTTATCTGGTGTGCTCCCTGGGGCATTTGGTGGGCCGCTGTGAGATACAGGAAGCTGGACTAGATGGGCCTATGGCCTGATCCAGTGGGGCTGTTCTTATGTTCTTATGTTCACATTCCCAAAAGTGAGAGCTGCCCAAAGAAGTCCATCTAAAAACTTGGAATGTGCATAGAGCTGTGCCCAGCTGGAGGTATTTCCTGCAAAACCAGATCTGCTTTTTCTAGCTAAAGTCTTGTTTCATGCAAACATTGTAATTTTTAATTAAGTCTATCACAGTCATATAAAAATGTGGCCAGTAGCAGCTTTTATTATACATTCAACTATCCTACCACAGCTGAGTCAGGAAAGGGAGAATTGAGAGAGAGCACGGGATGTACTGAACAAGGGGATTTCATTGGTGGAGCCAACGAGAGACCGAACGTGTCAAGACTTGCTAGGTGTGTAATGGGTGGCCCACCACTTGATACTTCGGGAGGAGGCACTTGACAAAGGCACTCATGAAAACAGATTCCTGAAGATGAAAAGGGAGTCAAGAACTGCTAGCAAACCAAACTAGAAGAGAGACACAAAAGTCCAATTAGCAAAAAGCCAAGGTTGACAGAACGACGAAGACTTTCAACACACGGAGCAACAAATGGGCTCTGCAAGTCCCTGCTTTGTATCCTATCTTCAAAGTGACAATGAAAAGCCATTCATGCTTCTGCAAGAAACAAGGGGTCTCACCTGAAGCAGAAGCAGCCCCAGGACCAGTGGTTCTCCAGGAAGAGGTTGACAGCCAGGAAGAGGATCGCCATGGCGACAGGGTCATTGAAGAGACGCAAAACGAAGATGGAGTGGATGCGGTAGGAGGCGCAGCACATGAAGAAGAAAACATAAGGCGGAACCTGCAACAAAGGGGGCAATGAACAACCAGGCTCTAGCTGCCATGGGGACAGCCCCTGCTCCATCTGCCAAGCTGCTGCTCTTCCCATCCTACAGGGCTTGCTTTCCAGCTCCACTGAAAATTTCACACACCATTTTTTGCTACATGTGCAGGCTGCCAGCCCAAGTTCAAGGCACCTTCTCAGAGTGCAGGCTTGGATTTGCACTGAGTGAAGACTGCAATCTCACCTGCTACTGAAAACTCAATCTGCCCTTCTTTATTGGCAAGCATCCAGCAGAAGTTGCCAAAACTTTTCTCTCTGACCACAGTGAGGAACAATTTGTTTGTCTCTCAAAATGCAAGATTAGGTTGTCAGGATTCTCCATCTCAGTGTATCTGGTGAAAGAGAAGTACAACCCCAGAACTGAAAGTCTGCCCTAAATACAAGAAGGCATTCAGACAAATATTAACTGCAAAAACATTCTGATTAGAAACTTTCTGCTAAAGATGAATCTGCAAACTCACCCAGTGTTCTCAAATGTCTTGGTTGCAGCCTCAGTTTAGACTGTACACTTTTTAAGGGAGGTGCCCATATGTTATTTTTCTTATATTATCCTGATGATTCCATATAAACAATAAATCATCACTCCCAACTGCAATCCTGTACACAATTACCTGGAAGTAAAGCTCAAAACCTCGTTGAACGCAATGGCTTTACTTCTGAGTAGGCATGCTTAGGCTTGCACTGCCAGTCATGCAGATCCTTACAATTCTCATTTTCTGCCCTACCCTGCAGCCCCTTGACTCTCTGACTTTTGGCCATCACTTTCAGGTCACACTAATTCTGCATGGAGAAGGATGAGTTCCGGTGGGGGGGCTCCTATCAGCAACCTTTCACAGATGAAAAGAAGGCCCTTTCTGTCTCCTGCTGTCGGTAGCTACTGACCTTGTTGGTTCGGCTGTAGATGCGGAAGACAAGCAGCAGAGTAGCAAGGTACAGGGCAGCAAAGACATACTGGGCCAGGCGGATGTTAGTGCCACGGCTGGTGACATAATACAGGCCCAGGAAGATGTAAACAAAACCAGCAGGGTAACTGCAAAGAGGCCAAAAAACAAGGCACTAAAGAAGAATGCAGAAGAAGCTCATTCTCTTCCCCACCTCACTTCCTCCCAAATCCCCAGACTCTGGCAGTGACATATCCACCCCAATCCTCAGAAAACCTAGTTACACCTAAGTGGTCACTGGTACTCACACAAGGGGACCTGTGTCTCCTTTAAGTTGGGTATAATCCAGGGTCCCATTGACAACTCCCTCCACCTCATCCATGTAGGCTTTCCAGTCGATCTCTGTATCTGTGGGAAGAGTACAGGGAAAGCTGCACCATAGAGGAGGACCACAAATTGTTCAACTGCTTGAAAGGTTTGAGCCCCAAATGATCCAAGAGCACTCTCTTAACTTCCTTGTGTGTCAAGTATACAGAACTATATAAAAATGCACCTGGAGTTGCTTCTCTGTTAAAAACATAAGAACAGCCCCACTGGATCAGGCCACAGGCCCATCTAGTCCAGCTTCCTGTATCTCACAGCGGCCCACCAAATGCCCCAGGGAGCACACCAGATAACAAGAGACCTCATCCTGGTGCCCTCCCCTACATCTGGCATTCTGACTTAACCCATTTCTACAATCAGGAGGTTGCGCATACACATCATGGCTTGTACCCCATAATGGATTTTTCCTCCAGAAACATGTCCAATCCCCTTTTAAAGGCGTCTAGGCTAGACGCCAGCACCACATCCTGTGGCAAGGAGTTCCACAGACCGACCACACGCTGAGTAAAGAAATATTTTCTTTTGTCTGTCCTAACCCGCCCAACACTCAATTTTAGTGGATGTCCCCTGGTTCTGGTATTATGTGAGAGTGTAAAGAGCATCTCCCTATCCACTCTGTCCATGCCCTGCATAATTTTGTATGTCTCAATCACGTCCCCCCTCAAGCGTCTCTTTTCTAGGCTGAAGAGGCCCAAACGCCGTAGCCTTTCCTCATAAGGAAGGTGCCCCAGCCCCGTAATCATCTTAGTCGCTCTCTTTTGCACCTTTTCCATTTCCACTATGTCTTTTTTGAGATGCGGCGACCAGAACTGGACACAATACTCCAGGTGTGGCCTTACCATAGATTTGTACAACAGCATTATAATACTAGCCGTTTTGTTCTCAATACCGTTCCTAATGATCCCAAGCATAGAATTGGCCTTCTTCACTGCCGCCGCACATTGGGTCGACACTTTCATCGACCTGTCCACCACGACCCCAAGATCTCTCTCCTGATCTGTCACAGACAGCTCAGAACCCATCAGCCTATATGTGAAGTTTTGATTTTTTGCCCCAATGTGCATGACTTTACACTTACTGACACTGAAGCGCATCTGCCATTTTGCTGCCCATTCTGCCAGTCTGGAGAGATCCTTCTGGAGCTCCTCACAATCACTTTGGTTATACCACCTCTCCTATGCTCAAGAAAGGGAAGCTTTCCTTCATGCCTTAGTGCAGCCCAACTGACAATTTTGGAAAGGTTCCGAGAGTTTCCATTTGGGCTGGTTGTTAGTAAATGGGAAGGCAGGTGATAGACATTTGCTTAGTATTTAAGATTTTTTTAAGGGAAAATCCCAATCCCCAGGCCTTGAGATGGGGCTGCCTAAGGGCCATATCCTATCCAAATTTCCAGCACCAATGCAGCTGTGCACTGCATCCTGCTGTGGGGAGAGGGTCACGGAGGCCTCCACAAGGTAAGGGAATTTATTTGCTTATCTTGGGGTTGCATTGAGACTGCATTGGTGCTGGAAAGTCTGATAGGATTGAGCCCTAAATGTCTAAATAACTCACTGAAGACTAGCCACTGTTTTGGTGACAGAAGTCAAATGGGCTGGACAGAACACCCATTAAGAACCCAATCCTATACATATCTACTCAGAATTAGTTCCCATTAAAGTCAATGGAGCTTCCTCCTGGATAAGTGGGGATAGGATTGCAGCCTTAATAACACGTTAGTACTAACAACCTGCTCACTACAACAAACACGTAACCATCTGGCAAGATATGACTTGGGGAACAGGCCTCTGTATCCACCCACCAGATTGCTTGGATCTGTGCCTGTATCCACATATGATGCAGCAATTGTGCAATTGCTTCACCATGTATCCAGTTCGAAACCACATACAGGTTTATGCTGCAACATAAACACAGGTTTATGTTCTTTAAAAGTTGAGAAAGAACTGAGCATTTGAGCCAGTTCTCACTGTCTGAAAGACATTCTTCATAGGAGCAGCTCATAGTGCCCCCATTATGCAAGATCCCCATTCATAGCAAAGAATCATTGAGAAACCTCCCCGGCCCCCACTGTTCCAGCATCTCTGCTCATTCATTCCCCTTAATACTGATTTACAACCCCATTCATCCCTGTTAGTCCCATTTCTCTTGGAGCTTTTCAGTTATGGTGCACAAGTCTCCCCTCCTGACACCTGTACCATCCCATAACTGGATGCCCTGCTATCTTGATGATTTGTCCTCACCTCCATCCCAAGTGTTGCCGCTTATGGCCCTAAATCAAAGCATCACATAACCCATCTCCTACCTGCATAATTATCAGGTGCCAGAGTTACCTCCCAGACATCCTCTTATTATACCTTAACATCAGTTACTTCCCAAAGGAAGGCTTGCTGTCTCTTGCCCCTGCCTACATTCTCCCCCACTTAACTCTGTAAGCACCTCTCAGTTTCCATCACTGACCTTTGAAAATCCTGACCATAATTCTAGATTGGGGGGAGAAGAGAGAGTGAGCAGTGCTGGCACTGGGATACTGGGCTTTGCATGGTGCCCACTGGTGCTGAGGATTCACGGTCAGCCTGCCCAAGTGGGCTCTCTGATGGGCATGGGTGCAGCTGACCACTGTCCGTCCCCCCTTGGGGACTGGCTGTAGTGACGAGTGAGTGCACTCTGCATAGGCTCAGATGCCCTCTTCTAGTTCCAGGGTGCAGCTGACCACCGAGTCCCCCCTTGGGGACTGGCTGTAGTGACCAGTGAGTGAGTGCACTCTGCACAGGCTCAGATGCCCTTGTTCCAGGAGGGAGCCCCGGCATCGTGAGGGACTCCTGCGTTAAGGCCCCAGCTCTGACTGAGCCTCCGTCCCCACCCCCGGGGCTCTCCCCGAGGCCTGCAGCTCTCCACTCCAGCCCGGAGCCCTCCACCCTCCGACCACCGCGCAGTGGCGTAGCCAGAGGGGGGTCACGGCGCTGAATGCCCTGCCGGCCGGCCGGCCGGCCGGCCCTCCCCCTCCCGCTGCAGCCAGTCCTGGTGGGGAGAGCAGAGCGGGGGGGCAGCGCCCCGACCCCACCCCCGCCCCCGCCGCCCCACTCACATGCCACCCGGTGGATGACCCAGTGGTTGACGCCCAGCTCGGCCAGGCAGAGGCAGGCGGCCACCAGCGGCGTGTACTGGGGCTGGAGCAGCACGCGGCGCTTGTCCTGCCAGGCCCGGCGCAGGAGGGGCGGCCCCGCGGCCCCCTTCCTCCGAGCGGCCCCCGCCGCCATCGCACTGCAGCCTGCTCGGGGCGCAGCGCTGGCCCACGGCCGTGCAGCCCGCAAAGCGCTCCCCGGGCCGGCTGCGCGCGACAGTTCCGCCTCCGAGAAGGCGGCCCGCTCCGGGGGCCGGAGGCGCCAGGCCTGCAGGGGGTCCCCCGGGCGGCCCCGCGTCCTGTGGCGAGGAGTTCCACGGGCTCTTTCACAGCAACGTCAGACCAGTCCCAGAGCCGTCTCGGGCAGCTTCCCGCACCTTGCACTGGCCCACCAGCTGCCTCGGGCAACTTTCCTGGGAGCAGGACCCGTGGAGCATAATGGGACTTGCTTTGGAGTAGACCTGCTTAGCAGTGGGCTGTCTGAGAGCACACAAGACGACAAGAGACCTGCATCCTGGTGCCCTCCCCGGCACCTGGCACTCTGAGGCCGCCCTCTTCTAAAACCAGGAGGCTGCACAGGCACATCGGGGCTTGTAACCCCTCCAGAAATCTGTCCATCCCCTTTTGAAGACATCCAGCCCTTATGCCATCCCCACATCCCGTGGCAAGGAGTTCCACAGACTAACTACACACTGGGTGAAGACATATTTCCTTTATTCTAACCCTCCTGCCACCCAATTTTAGTGGCTGTCCCCTGGTTCTGGTGTTGTGTGAGAAGGAAAAGAGCATCCCTCTACCCACCCCCTGCATACTTTTCAGTGTCTCAATCTAGTCTCCCCACCCAGGGGTGATGACATCAGGTGAGCTGGGGAGAGTCGTAGGGAGCAGGCCTCATCCTCACTGAGATAGCAGACCCAGACATGGACTGTACTACTGCGGACCTACTGGGGCTTTTGTGACTGGAGACACCTCCACGTGGAACAGCACCAGGAGACATGGGTCCTTCCTGCATGTAGAGAGTCAGGTAGCAGTAGTGAGAAGGGTTCGAGTCTGGATATTTTTCCCTGACACACTAGTTTTCTAACTGCAGGGATCTTTTCTTCTGTGTGGAGCAGCGATGTGCAGTGGGTGGGGAGGCAGAGCCTTCACACTGGAGTCCTTTGAAAAGCGCTGGCGCCCTGTGAGGCACTCAAGCACGCTCAACCCATGCGCTTGTTGAGTGTGCTTAAGTGCCTCACGCGGTGGCAGCACTTTTTGAAGGACTCCAGTGGGGAGGCTCTGCCTCACCTCACACGGTAATGGTGCTTTTCAAAGGACTCCAGAGGGAAGGCTCTGCCTCCCCAGCCTCCCCACCCACTACAGGCTTCTCCCTTCCACAGCCAGGCCTCCCATAGCTCCTTCCAGGCGGCCCGGAAGAGGCGGGGCCTTGTTTCGGGGGGAAGCGTTTCGGGATCACACCAGCCCCAACCAGGAAGTGGCGACCGGAAGCTCCACGTGGTTTCGGCGGCCACGTGGGCGAAGGCGCCCGCGGAGCATGGAGGGGCCTCGGGAGTCGAACGCGCGCTACCGCGAGCGGAGCTACTGGGAGTCGCGCTACCGGCAGGAGGGCGCCGCTCCGGCCGAGTGGTTCGGGGGGCTGGAGGCCTTCCGCGCGCCGCTGCAGGCGGAGCTGGAGCCCGAAGCCCGCGTCCTGGTGCTGGGTGAGGCTCTGCCGCCCCCTCGCGGCCCCGCCCAACCCGGAGCTTCCACCCAGCAGAGCCTGGCCTGGCAAGGGCCGTCCAGCGCCCCTTCACCGCATGGGGGGGGGGGTGAGCACGACGTCATCGCGGGCAGCTTCCCTTGCCCAGGTGGGGGGGGGAGCGGGCTCCACCAGGGCTCCTTCTGCCAGCCGTCCCTGTTACTGCCCTCCGCGCCTTCTGGGCAGCCGGTGGTGGCTCCTGATGCCTCCCCCATCTGGAGCAGTGGCTGTTGGGGTGTCTGCTTTGGGGTCAGAGGAAGGGCCCCCCTGCTTGCTCGTGAGAGCGGACCAGTAAGTGGCCTTGCCTGGTGCTGTCCTCTCTTGCTTGCCTGCAGATAGCCAGGCTGGTGGCTAATTCTGAGTGATATAAACCAGGGATGCGCCTTGGGTGGGGAAGCAGGTGAGGCAGAGTCTCCCCACTGGAGTCCTTCCCAAAAGCACCACTACCATGTAAGGTGTGCAAGCACTCACAACCCACCTGCCTTCCCACCTACCACATGTCCCTGGTTCAGATGTATCTCAAAGCTTGTACTTGTGCATGGGTTGTGAGTGCATGGATGCATCACATGGTGGAGGTGCTTTTTGAAGGACTCTGGTGAGGAGGCTCTGCCTCAGCCTGCCTCCCCACCGTCCACACATCCCTGATATTAAAGGTGGGGTCGACACTGAATGTAGTAGGGAGGCTCATTAAACTGACTGTCAGTGCAGTGGACCAGCTCTTTCTTTAACTTCCCCAAGCATAACGTAGTCTTCAGTGTGGTTGCATTGAGTGAACTGGGTCAGGCTACAGCTGCCATTGTATATTATGTATTGGCAACCTTCAGTCTCGAAAGACTATGGTATCGCGCTCTGAAAGGTGGTTCTGGCACAGCGTCTAGTGTGGCTGAAAAGGCCAATCCGGGAGTGACAATCCCTTCCACACCGGGAGCAAGTGCAGTCTGTCCCTGGTCTGTCTCCCTGGCTATGGGCCTTCCTTCTTTGCCTCTTAGCCTCAGACTGTTGGCAAAGTGTCTCTTCAAACTGGGAAAGGCCATGCTGCACAGCCTGCCTCCAAGCGGGCCGCTCAGAGGCCAGGGTTTCCCACTTGTTGAGGTCGATCCCTAAGGCCTTCAGATCCCTCTTGCAGATGTCCTTGTATCGCAGCTGTGGTCTACCTGTAGGGCGCTTTCCTTGCATGAGTTCTCCATAGAGGAGATCCTTTGGGATCCGGCCATCATCCATTCTCACGACATGACCAAGCCAACGCAGGCGTCTCTGTTTCAGCAGTGAATACATGCTAGGGATTCCAGCACGTTCCAGGACTGTGTTGTTTGGAACTTTGTCCTGCCAGGTGATGCTGAGGATGCGTCGGAGGCAGCGCATGTGGAAAGCGCTCAGTTTCCTCTCCTGTTGTGGGCGAAGAGTCCATGACTCGCTGCAGTACAGAAGTGTACTCAGGACGCAAGCTCCCAGCTTGGACCAGCTGCCATTGTAATGCTGCCCCATTCCATCATTTGAGTTGAGGGAGACCATTTTGAATGCAAAATTCCTATTTGGTGGGTTGTGAAACCACCTCCCTATTTACAAGCATCAATATTTGTTTCTAAATCATTGCTAATTCTTTTGCCGTTTGTGGTATTGGGGTATGCCTTGGGGGAGCAGTGAGAATGCAATCCATATGCTAACTTCAGTAACTGAATGCAGCCTCCATTCTATGCTGTGTGAGAGAGGATGTGTTGGATGGGGTGCTGGGCTTGGACACAGGAGGCCTACTCTGCAATCCTGTGCTTGTTTACTCAGAAGTAAATTATGTGGTATTCCATGAGACTTACCACAGGAAAATGTGCATAGGATTGAAGTGTTGAGTCATAGACAACCTTGAGCAAGTCTGTCCTTCAGTCTCTGCTCTTAATCTAAAATGGAGTAATGAAACTACATTGCAGCATGGTTGTGAAGTGGCACAGATAAGACACATGAGATGCCTGTGTCACAGTGCTCAAGTGACACATGGAACTCATTGCCGCAGCATGTAATGAAGTCAAATATCAAGAACTTCAAAAAAAAAATGTAGGGCAACCCTGTTTGGTGGGCTGCAAACAACTTTGGCCAAATGTTTGGCCACTTGATTTGTTCTGTATACTCCTAATTTCCATCCCAAAGGCTGTTCTGTGGTACAGGGACCCAT